>NC_084570.2:5645000-5892500 GCF_033978685.3 Nerophis lumbriciformis | reverse complement strand
CACTCATCTTCTCTCCTGTGGACCGGGAAACCGCCCCACGTCACACACGGCCGCTTGACATTTGCGTGCTCACTCCCGAGGCGAGGTGAGACTCACCCAGGGTGGACAGCACGATGCGCAGCTCAGCGCCCATGACGGTGCCGTTGCCCTCCTTGTCAAAGACGCGCAGACCCTCAACGTAGTCGTCATACGTACCCTTGGGCAGAGCGTCCACCTGCTTCAGCATGGGCATGAAGGTGTCGAAATTGATCCTCTTGTTGGCCATGTCTGTGGACGACGTCACAGGAAGAAAGGGAGGGGCATGAGCAATGTTCCCTCTAATTGTTCATGTGTGTGAGCAAACGCAAAAACTCCCTGAGCATTCAGTGGAGCCCATGTGAGCAACATCACACGTGCACACTGTGGCTACACCAGCAACACACCTGTCCCAAACCTGACTAAATAACAAGTTCAATCTCCATCCATCCATCCATTTTCTACCGCTTGTCCCTTTAGGGGTCGCGGGGGGTGCTGGAGCTTATCTCCGCTGCATTCGGGCGGAAGGCGGGGTACACCCCAGACAAGTCCCCACCTCATCGCAGGGCCAACACAGATAGACAGACAACATTCTCTTATTATTATAATCAAATGACAGCAGTCATTTCCATGAGGTTATTTCCTACTATAAGTGTTTAGGCCCACTTACAATGACAATAACAAAAAACATTGCTTTTCATGAACTGTGTACTTGTATTGTTTGTCTGGGTGGAGGTCCATCCATCCATCCATTTTCTACCGCTTATTCCCTTTTGGGGTCGCGGGGGGCGCTGGAGCCTATCTCAGCTACAATCGGGCAGAAGGCGGGGTACACCCTGGACAAGTCGCCACCTCATCGCAGGGCCAACACAGATAGACAGACAACATTCACACTCACATCCACACACTAGGGCCAATTTAGTGTTGCCAATCAACCTATCCCCAGGTGCATGTCTTTGGAGGTGGGAGGAAGCCGGAGTACCCGGAGGGAACCCACGCAGTCACGGGGAGAACATGCAAACTCCACACAGAAAGATCCCGAGCCCGGGATTGAACCCAAGACTACTCAGGACCTTCGTATTGTGAGGCAGATGCACTAACCCCTCTGCCACCGTGAAGCCCTCTGGGTGGAGGTCCTGCTTTGGAAATAATTTGTACCCCTTTCAGACATTGCATTTAGTTCCCATTAAAACATTCACATGTTGCACAATGAGATGTAAGCAGGGGATCATGTGTACATTCCTGCAACTTCCTGTTTGTAAAAAAATATATTTTTATTAGTATTTATTTAATATACTAACAGGATTTCATGATTAATATATATAAATTAAGATTCCTAATAAATGACACTAGAATAAGCACACATTTGATTGGTAAATCATAGTGTAACGACTTGGAATGACACTTTATGTGTGGTGTTGGAGTTGTCCGACTTTTTGTGTGGCTGTAAACGCATCGTTTTTTAAGGATCGTTTTTGTGCATGTGTTGGCGCAAGTGAGAAAGAGCGAGCGGCTGCTGTTGATATAATAAAGTTGCTTTTGGTCTGGAACTGCAGAAAATGACCAGTTTTGCTAGATATACTTTTTTTTACTAATGTTTTGGTGATGTGTTTATGGCCGACAATAAAGAGTTTTGCTCAGTAAAGTGATGGATGGAATTCATGTCCTCAAAGCGTCTCGACAGACGTTACAATATTTGAACAATGATGACGAAAACTGTTTTCTCTGTCGTGTCCGTGTCGTTATTGTTATGCGCTTATTTCTTTATTTGATTTTGTGCGTGGCATAGATTTGCCGTGCGCAGAGGACGCTTGAGCAGTGCGCAATTGCACAGGCGCGCACCTTAGAGGGAACATTGGGCATGAGCACAGTACCACGTCGCCCGGTGAGCGTCGCGGTCCAGTTCTTACCTTCGGCTGATGGGTTGCCCAGGATCTTGACCACGTCCTTGTTGGTGGGGTTCTGGCCCAGGGCGCGCATGATGTCGGCCACCTGGTTGTAGGCCACCTGGCTGTCACCGATCCTGTCGAAGAGACCGAAGGCCTCCTTGAAGTCTGAGGAGGAGAAGAACAGCCCAAATATAATTTACATGACCTCACCGATTGTTGCCACGTGCATTAAATAGTAAGACGGCGAAGGTGACCTATTTTTGTACATGCCACCGCTTTTATGTAGTCAACAGCTGTAGTACAGCACCAAGCCCAGCCGTCTCCCATTGCGCCCCACGGGGCGGGGGAGGGGGTGCAAGCTGATACCCCCCCGACACCCCGTCGCCATATAGAGGCACGACGACGTTCGTGTTAAACTTAAAAATGCTGACGGGGAGGGGGGGTTAAGGATGCTGGTAACTAATCTGAGGGCTAAACACGCCCGTTTTGTTTCCAACACACGGTATTTAAATGCAACATTAATTAATTACATATTACAAAACTGTTGTGTACACTAATTCACAGATGTTATTTTATTATATAAAAAGGTCAGTAAATGATTCTATATATTTGTAAACGCTCTGAAGTGGGAAAGGGGTAGGATTAAATAAGCTTTGCTTCTTCCTACTCCTTTTCAGACATGATGTAAAGTGAAATGATATGAAATTGTGCGATGTATTTTACTGGAAGTGTGTTCATGTTCGAAATAAACTAAAGAAAGACAGAACATGTGGCGAAAGAACATTCTTGCCTGTAAGGCGACCTCCCTCCAAAAAGGTGCGGGTGCTAAACCTTGACCCCCCAGGAGAGCAACAGGGCAAGGCAGCGTGGGCTCAGAATAGACATAAGTCACATTCCCTTTGACAACTGGGCACGTCAGGCAGCAGACGACTGTCAGCGTGAGCTAAAGTGTCGGCGCCGCCATCACAACTGAACAAATGACCAATAAACAGGACTTTGACTGGGGGGATGGAATTCCTCACTTACCCTCAATCTGATCCGCCGTGAACTCGGTCTGCAGGGACGGAAATGCACACAAAGTCACACAGAGAAAGATAGTGTTGTGTGCGCGTTAAAAGGACGGAACAAAAAGACCACAAACAAAGTCTAAATGTATCGCTTTAAACTGTTGTCTATTTTATCTTATTTTTGTTGATTTTAGGGGAAAATCAAAGCAGTCAACCTTTTTCCCCATTTCTTTCTTTCCCAACATGGTATCCACATCAAAAAACCCCAAAAGTAACTCCACTGGTACTGCCGCCCCCACCCTTAAAGATCCACCACACAAGTGAGTACACACCATGTTGGAGGGTCGCAGCTGCAGGAGCGGAAAGGAAAGAAGAGGCCAAAGAGTCCCGAGACAGAGTGGTCCTGAGCGTTGGCCAGGACGCCCTCTTATATATTCTAGGCCTGTGATGTCACACATGCAAATGAGGCGGCTCAGATGACAAACGGGGACATCTTTAACTTTCTTAGGGCTGTAGCTGCTTGCAGGCCTTTAGAAGGGGACAGGGCTATTTTGGGATTTAAGACATTGAGTTTCAAGATTTGAAACCATTTAAAAAAAAATCAGAAGCTGCAAAAGTTTTTTAGCGTGTTTGCTTTGCCTCGGTTTGCAGCGCGAGACTCTGACGGTGACAATATATTAAACCTGGGCTGCTGAGTGACTACTTTTAGGAGGGCCCCAAAGCCCAGCCAGATCATTTACACCTTTTTGTTTACTTAGGGAGATGTCTCTTCCTGTTATGGTGGACTAACCAAAACAGCAGATTGCACCGAAGAAGTAATTTTGCACTCAATTAGAAAGTATGTGAGCGATATGTCCAACTTGATCATTTAATAAAAAGGGACAAGCGGTAGAAAATGGATGGATGGATGGAAACAATGGTGTTCAGCATTGGCAGCGCTCTCCATGGTACTGAGTCCACATGGCAGCGTGTGATCGTCCCACCCATTCAGGACAGAGGGTGACACTCACTTTTTAAACCATACATACTTTTGTCAAATATTGACAGTCAACTCAGATTGGAGAAAAAAAAAGTCTGGTGTCAAAGGTCACAGACAGCTGAGTGGGACACCAAACGATGCACGAGAAGTCGCCTCGCCATCCGCTGTGCAACACAACACAGGTGCCAAGGATAAGGGTGTTTGTAGGAAAGATTGAACACGCCCCTGCACAGATGAGCTCTATTTTTAATCATTCCTGTCTGAGGTGTTTGGTTTCTGAGAAGAAGAAGAAGAGGAGGGGGTGGGGGGGGGGGGCTCCTCTTGCTCCTCCGGCACAGCCCCTCCCTCCTCCCTGCACGCACGCCATACCTCCACCCCGAGTGTCACCGAGACTGCCTGTAGCTTAAAAAAAGAGCGGTGGCATTGTGTCGCTGCGCGGCGTTTGGGGAGGGGGAGGAGTCTAAAGCGTGAGCCTTATTAGGAAAAGAGAGCAGTCGGGCCAAATGTCGCGCTGAGGAAGCGACACACAAGACCTGACCCACTTGCTTACAGTCAAAGTGCCTCGGACCAAAAGTGTTTCCATTCCCTGACTTCATTGCGAGCGAAGAGACGTGTGCGGTCGTTCGAGTAAAACATCGAAACCATCTCATCTGAATTATGGCCATCAACATTAAATGGTAATAAAGTCAAATTATTAGAGATGTCCGATTATGGCTTTTTTGCCGATATCCGATATTGTCCAACTCTTAATTATCGATACCGATATATACAGTCGTGGAATGAACACATTATTATGCCTAATTTTGTTGTGATGCCCCGCTGGATGCATTAAACAATGTAACAAAGTTTTCCAAAATAAGAGAACAACTTCAACTCAAGTTATGGAAAAAAGTGCCAACATGGCACTGCCATATTTATTATTTATGTCACAAAGTGCATACTTTTTTTTAACATGCCTCAAAACAGCAGCTTGGAATTTGGGACATGCTCTCCCTGAGAGAGCATTAGGAGGTTGAGGTGGGGGGGAATAGGAGGTAGCGGGGGTGTATATTGTAGTGTCCCGGAAGAGTTAGTGCTGCAAGGGGTTCTGGGTATTTGTTCTGTTGTGTTTATGTTGTGTTACGGTGCGGATGTTCTCCCGAAATGTGTTTGTCATTCTTGTTTGGTGTGGGTTCACAGTGTGGCGCATATTTGTAACAGTGTTAAAGTTGTTTATACGGCCACCCTCAGTGTGACCAGTATGGGTGTTGATCAAGTATGCGTGGTATTCACTTGAGAGGGTGTCAAAAAGCCGTAGATATTATGTGACTGGGCCGGCACGCAAAGGCAGTGCCTTCAAGGTTTATTGGCGCTCTGTACTTCTCTCTATGTCCGTGTACACAGCGGCGTTTTAAATAAATTTAACTTTTTGAAACCGATACCGATTATTTTGAAACTGATACCGATAATTTCCGATATTACATTTTAAAGCATTTATCGGCCGATATTATCGGACATCCCTAATTATCACTGTGTGAAATGAATACCTCCGAGTAGCGCGGTGGTGGTGACTATTGCTTCCACCCTGTGGTGTTTTTGTGCTGCAGCACAAGAACAACAACACAAAAGTTGTGTGAAGAATCAGATGATTTATTGCTCGGACAGTGCAAAGGATACAATAGTGATATTGAACTGGGCGTAATAAACATAAGACTTCGAGCTGCAAAAAAACAAAAAAACAAAAACAAAGAAAAATCCGTAAATTTTGTTTTGATTTACTAGGAGCTGACATGTGTTTGTTACTGTTGAGAAATTCCCAGCAGAGCAAGAGCAGGAAAAATAACATCTTGTCGGGTCACAGCGGGACATCTACCTGCAGGCTTGTGGTCGAGGGCTTCACACCTCGAAGGCTGGAAAGCGTGCTTGTGTTGGCTGCAGAAGGTCGGCCAAAAAGTAGATGGTACCTGCCATGCCTATGGAAAGTGAGAGAAAAGTTTCAGATAACTTTCATCATATAGGGAAATACACACTTTCTGTATATTTTGAAAATGTCGTCGCAATTTTCTCCTGGTTTTTGTATACCATCACAGTAATCGTACGTACAAAAAAGGAGGGAGGAGTACATTTATAGCTAGAATTCACTGAAATTCAAGTATTTCATATATATATATATATATATATATAAAATAAACACTTGACTTTCAGTGAATTCTAGTATTTATTTTATCTATATATATATATATATATATATATATATATATATATATATATATATATATATATATATATATATATATATAAATAAATAAAATAAATATACATATATATAGCTAGAATTCACTGAAATTCAAGTATTTCATATATATATATACCGTATTTTCCGCACTATAAGGCGCACCTAAAAACCACAAATTTTCTCAAAAGCTGACAGTGCGCCTTATAACCCGGTGCGCTTTATATATGGATAAATATTAAGATTCATTTTCATAAAGTTTCGGTCTCGCAACTTCGGTAAACAGCCGCCATCTTTTTTCCCGGTAGAACAGGAAGCGCTTCTTCTTCTACGCAAGCAACCGCCAAGGTAAGCACCCGCCCCCATAGAACAGGAAGCGCTTCTTCTTCTACTGTAAGCAACCACCCGCCCGCGTAGAAGAAGAAAAAGCGCGCGGATATTACCGTTTCATTTCCTTTGTGTGTTTACATCTGTAAAGACCACAAAATGGCTCCTACTAAGCGACAGAGATCCGGTTCATGAAAAGACGCAATCTCTCCATCCGCACACGGATTACTATTTCACAGCAACTGATATTCCTGTGAACCGCACTGTGGATACAATGGGAGCACGTACGGTGAATATTCGCACCACAGGGAATGAGAAGTCATCCTTCACTGTGGTTCTAGCTTGCCATGCTAATGGCCAGAAACTTCCACCCATGGTGATATTCAAAAGGAAGACCTTGCCAAAAGAGACCTTTCCAGCCGGCGTCATCATAAAAGCTAACTCGAAGGGATGGATGAAGAAAAGATGAGCGAGTGGTTAAGGTAAGTTTAAGTTTACGCGAAGAGGCCGGGTGGCTTTTTTCACGCAGCTCTGTCCATGTTGATATACGATTCCATGCGCGCCCACATCACGCTGGTTTTAATATATTATTAAAGTTTGACTGACCTATCTGAAAATCGGGAGCGTTTGCAAGTATGTTCTACACAACAAAACAGATGAAAACCTGGAAAAGCATGGAGGTCAACAACTTCTTTATGTCTGACTGGGTCGAGGAAATTGGTTTGAAGGCTCTCTTGGATAAATATGCATCGTTTTTGCTCGGGTAAAGTTGTCATCCGGGAGGAGCTCAAAGTAAAGCCGCTGCTCCTCCACATCGAGAGGAGCCAGATGAGGTGGTTCGGGCATCTGGTCAGGATGCCACCCAAACGCCTCCCTAGGGAGGTGTTTAGGGCATGTCCAACCGGTAGGAGGCCACGGGGAAGACCCAGGACACGTTGGGAAGACTATGTCTCCCGGCTGGTCTGGGAACGCCTCGGGATCCCCCGGGAAGAGCTGGACGAAGTGGCTGGGGAGAGGAAAGTGCCCCCGCGACCAGACCTCGGTTCAGCGGAAGAAGATGGATGGATGGATGGATGGATGGATGGATGGTGTGGGACAAAGTTGTGTGAAAAATAACTAACTATCATTTTAACCAAAGTCAGCGAGCTAAAATTTTTCTACATCAATTCAGGTACGTTTTAAAGCAGCGTCAATTTGCAATGCCGTATAAAAGGCACAATAACAAACGCAAACAGCGCGCGCACAGAGACAGACAGGCACCAATGCGAAGGTATCATAGGATCCATGTCAGGCTTGTCCCTGACAGTTTGACTGTGTTTTAGTTTTTCTCTGAGTTTGTCTTAGTTTTCTGTCCAGCACTTTTATTTTGTCTTTATTTCCTACTTGTCTCCCTGAGTGCTGTGTCCCCTCAGCTGTGGCTGATTGGCACCTGGCCACACCTGGTGTCAATCAGCCAGCTGCTATTTATACCTGCCCTACCCTCCAGTCACTGCTGGATCATTGTCATCACTACCTGATTGTCATTGTCGATGTCATTGTAGTGTCTACCTGTCCTTGTCGCTGTCGTCATAGCGGTAAGCTGTTCCTTATAGCTATTTACGGTTGGTTTCTCCTAGCTTCTTGTTTTCCTGTTAGCCAGATCCTGTTAGCCGTTTGCTATTTCCAGTTTTTCTGGTTCCTGTTTCCATTTTGCCTGTTCCTAGTTTGTGTTTTTACTTTATTTCGAACATTAAATCATGTTTTCCCGTATAACGCCTTCCGCCTTCTCTGCATCTTGGGGTTCGCGTCCTACAAACTCTGACATAATGATCCAGCCAAATTCGAACCTCGCAGACATGTCCATGGCGGAGAGGATGAACAAGGCTTTGGAATTAATGGATAAATTAAAGAAAAGTTCGGCCTCATTCCAAGCCCTCTCCCACCCACCCCTGTCGTCTGTGGGCCTATCTGGTGATGTCTGGGATCCGTCCCTTGAGGGGGGGGCTATGAGTGGCTGTGCAGCTAGGGAGGCACAGCTACTTCTCGCCCCAGTGGGTCTGCAAAAGACAACGCCATCATCTCAGGTGGGTCTGCAACAAACGCCACCATCATTTCCGGTGGGCCGGCAGACGCCACCATTATCTCCGGTGGGTCTGCAACCTACGGCGCCACCATGCACTCCGGTGGGCCGGCAGACGCCACCATGCAGTCCGGTGGGCCGGCAGACGCCACCATGCAGTCCGGTGGGCCGGCAGACGCCACCATGCAGTCCGGTGGGCCGGCAGACGCCACCATGCAGTCCGGTGGGCCGGCAGACGCCACCATGCAGTCCGGTGGGCCGGCAGACGCCACCATGCAGTCCGGTGGGCCGGCAGACGCCACCATGCACTCCGGTGGGTCTACAACCAACGGCGCCACCATCCTGTCCGGTGGGCCAGCAGCAGACGGCGCCACCATCCTCCTCTCCGGTGGGCCAGCAGCAGACGGCGCCACCATCCTCCTCTCCGGTGGGCCAGCAGCAGACGGCGCCACCATCCTCCTCTCCGGTGGGCCAGCAGCAGACGGCGCCACCATCCTCCTCTCCGGTGGGCCAGCAGCAGACGGCGCCACCATCCTCCTCTCCGGTGGGCCAGCAGCAGAGGGCGCCACCATCCTCTTCTCCGGTGGGCCAGCAGCACAGGGCGCCACCATCCTCTTCTCCGGTGGGCCAGCAGCAGAGGGCGCCACCATCCTCTTCTCCGGTGGGCCAGCAGCAGAGGGCGCCACCATCCTCTTCTCCGGTGGGCCAGCAGCAGAGGGCGCCACCATCCTCTTCTCCGGTGGGCCAGCAGCAGAGGGCGCCACCATCCTCTTCTCCGGTGGGCCAGCAGCAGAGGGCGCCACCATCCTCTTCTCCGGTGGGCCAGCAGCACAGGGCGCCACCATCCTCTTCTCCGGTGGGCCAGCAGCAGAGGGCGCCACCATCCTCTTCTCCGGTGGGCCAGCAGCAGAGGGCGCCACCATCCTCTTCTCCGGTGGGCCAGCAGCAGAGGGCGCCACCATCCTCTTCTCCGGTGGGCCAGCAGCAGAGGGCGCCACCATCCTCTTCTCCGGTGGGCCAGCAGCAGAGGGCGCCACCATCCTCCTCTCCGGTGAGCCAACAGACGCCGCCACCATGCACTCCGGTGGGCCAGCAGAGGGCGCCACCGCCATCCTCCCCGGTGGGCCAGCAGAGGGCGCCACCGCCATCCTCCCCGGTGGGCCAGCAGAGGGCGCCACCGCCATCTTCTCCGGTGGGCCAGCAGAGGGCGCCACCATCTTCTCCTGTGGGCCAGCAGAGGGCGCCACCATCGTCTCCGGTGGGTTCTCCCACACCGGCGGACGAGCCGCCTCGCCAATTGCGGCGGCGTTCAACTCGCCGTCGCCACCTAACTCTTCCCCGCTGGTTGCGGGGACACTTAGCCTGGTGGGCCAGCAGAGGGCGCCACCATCGTCTCCGGTGGGTTCTCCCACACCGGCGGACGAGCCGCCTCGCCAATTGCGGCGGCGTTCAACTCGCCGTCGCCACCTAACTCTTCCCCGCTGGTTGCGGGGACACTTAGCCTGGTGGCCCACCTCCTTGTCCTCCCTCCACCCTCCCGTGACTTTGGACTTTTTTGGGGCGGGGGGGGGGGGTTCTAGAACGTCTGGTATCCGTTATAGGAAGGGGGGCTACTGTCAGGCTTGTCCCTGACAGTTTGACTGTGTTTTAGTTTTTTCTCTGAGTTTGTCTTAGTTTTCTGTCCAGCACTTTTAGTTTGTCTTTATTTCCTACTTGTCTCCCTGAGTGCTGTGTCCCCTCAGCTGTGGCTGATTGGCACCTGGCCACACCTGGTGTCAACCAGCCAGCTGCTATTTATACCTGCCCTACCCTCCAGTCACTGCTGGATCATTGTCATCACTACCTGATTGTCATTGTCGATGTCATTGTAGTGTCTACCTGTCCTTGTCGCTGTCGTCATAGCGGTAAGCTGTTCCTTATAGCTATTTACTGTTGGTTTCTCCTAGCTTCTTGTTTTCCTGTTAGCCAGATCCTGTTAGCCGTTTGCTATTTCCAGTTTTTCTGTTTTCTGGTTCCTGTTTCCATTTTGCCTGTTCCTAGTTTGTGTTTTTACTTTATTTCGAACATTAAATCATGTTTTCCCGTATAACGCCTTCCGCCTTCTCTGCATCTTGGGGTTCGCGTCCTACAAACTCTGACAATCCAAAATACAATCTATTAAATAGCCAATATTTTAAGAATTAATCAAAGATACAATTATACACATTGAGTCTGTTTGTCATGCTGGTTATTGGATACTTTCTAATACGCTTCTGCCTTGGAGACGTACATCATTGAAATTGTTTTAGACTGCAATGTTGTTCAATTAAGGACACGTATTACATATGTCTAGTGCAGCTGGGATAGGCTCCAGCACAGCCCGCGACCCTGAGAGGGACAAGCGGTAGAAAATGGACGGATAGCTTGTGTGCCATTGTGTGCTTAGAGGAGCCACTAGCTAACAGTGCTTACTTTTTTGTAAATGATTTCCCTAACATACAAGAATAGACCAACGTGTGTGCTTATTGGAGGACATTTGGATGTAACCTGGCTGTTTAGCTTTGCAGAAGTAAACGGGATGGAGGACTGCTTGTATCGGAGCGCATTTAGATACAAGCCGAAATCATCCGATACTTGTTTTTTGGCTAATATTGGACTAATATCATAAATGATCATCAATCCATTTCATATGTATTTCATATTGTTTTCTGTAGTGCTGGGCGATATGACAATACATATTGTGGCCACGATACAAGAATGTCTATCGTGCCATTTCTATTTTTATCGTTTCACGCGATAGGCTGTATTTTCTCCATAGTGCTTGTGCCATCACATGATTCAATAATTGCAAATTCAGTAAGTGTATTTGGTGTCAAACGGGAGAGAAAACAATATTTTCTTACAAAGAAAAGGATGCGTTGACATGTAGGCTCGCATTTCTTTTTCGATTTTGCAACATGACGCTGCTTTACGTGCCGTGCCCTCTTTGTGTCCAGCGTCTCCCGCCGTTGCGGGTAACCTGGGTTACACACGAGGGGATCATTGTAAGTAAACATGGAGACAGGACAGGTAGGCGATGCGCTGGCGGAAAAAGAAATTGAACCCCCCACAACCAGCAGAGACGCAGTCCCAGGACGAACTCCTACCCAAACGAGGGGGTAACTCGTCAGTCTGGCTTTGTTTATCACTGCCTGCAAACTACTTGTTTCCCAGAGGATCACACCGAAGCCGCGATAGCCCAAGGTACAGTATGTGTGGCAGCTAACGTTAATATTGCTGTGTTTATCCATGTTTCTTATGTAGTTTTTCTAACATACCTCTGAATAGAGTGTAAAGGTGTACCTTTGCATGCAGTATCCCGTTTATTATTAAACTGTCCTGTCAGGCTTTGTGTAGTGTTAGTATTCATGTGGCTGTGTGTGGCAGTGAACCCTGAAATATGTGTTTTGTTGCTATTGTTGTTTGCTATACCAAATGTATTTCTTTATTTCAACTGCAAAGAAAGTGAGAAAAAAGGTAAGTGGTCATGTATGTTGTTAAATTTTTCATAAAACCGAAAGCGTACCATAGCTATATCGTGGTATATCGTTATCGTGATATAAAATTATCCATATGGTGATATACATGTTTTTCCATATCGCGCAGCACTAGTTTTCTGCACGTAAAACTACAATTATTCTCTATGAAATGTATTGTATTAATATTTTTGTAGGTCTGGAAAGGATTACAGTAATTGGATTTACATGAACTCTTATTGGGAATTGTCATACTGAGGTTAGCACTGTACTGACAATCATACCTTCAAAAAGTGAGAAGGGCGTGTCTGGTGTCCTGCAGCCGTGTGAGCCATAGTTGATGCACCAATCTGCAAACTGAACAGACAAAGAGAGCGTAGTATTGTACTTAAAGGCCTACTGAAACCCACTACTACCGACCACGCAGTCTGATAGTTTATATATCAATGATGAAATCTTAACATTGCAACACATGCCAATACGGCCGGGTTAGCTTACTAAAGTGCAATTTTAAATTTCGCGCGAAATATCCTGCTGAAAACGTCTCGGAATGATGACGCTTGCGCGTGACGTCACGGATTGTAGAGGACATTTTGGGACAGCATGGTGGCCAGCTATTAAGTCGTCTGTTTTCATCGCAAAATTCCACAGTATTCTGGACATCTGTGTTGGTGAATCTTTTGCAATTTGTTCAATTTGTTCAATGAACAATGGAGACAGCAAAGAAGAAAGCTGTAGGTGGGAAGCGGTGTATTGCGGCAGGTGTTGTGCGGATAACGCACCCCCGCCGTAGAATGCACCCCTTGACTGTTGTGCCGGATAACACAGCCGGTGTTTCATTGTTTACATTCCCGAAAGATGACAGTCAAGCTTTACCATTGACCTGTGGAGAACTGGGACAACAGAGACTCTTTACCAGGAGGACTTTGAGTTGGATGCGCAGACGCGGTACCGTGAGTACGCATGCAGCTGTGGCTTCCAAACATTTGATCGCTTGCCCGTACGTGCGTGCCGCTATGTGCATGTCACATACGTAACTTTGGGCACTTGGAGGAAATATATGTGCTGTATGAACTTTGGGGAGTTGAACGGTATTTTGGGCTGTGGGATTGAGTGTTGTGCAGTTGTTTGAGTTGTATTGGCGGGTTATATGGACGGGAGGGGGGAGGTGTTTGTTATGCGGGATTAATTTGTGGCATATTAAATATAAGCCTGGTTGTGTTGTGGCTAATAGAGTATATATATGTCTTGTGTTTATTTACTGTTTTAGTCATTCCCAGCTGAATATCAGGTCCCACCCGCCTCTCACAGTATCTTCCCTATCTGAATCGCTCCCACTGCCCTCCAGTCCTTCAGTCTCACTTTCCTCATCCACAAATCTTTCATCCTCGCTCAAATTAATGGGGAAATTGTCGCTTTCTCGGTCCGAATCGCTCTCGCAGCTGGTGGCCATGATTGTAAACAATGAGCGGATGTGAGGAGCTCCACAACCTGTGACGTCACGCGCATATCGTCTGCTACTTCCGGTACAGGCAAGGCTTTTTTATCAGCGACCAAAAGTTGCGAACTTTATCGTCGATGTTCTGTACTAAATCCTTTCAGCAAAAATATGGCAATATCGCGAAATGATCAAGTATGACACATAGAATGGACCTGCTATCCCCGTTTAAATAAGAAAATCGCATTTCAGTAGGCCTTTAAATAGGAAAAGGGTGTGCGGAAATTTTAGGAAGTAGCTCAATCTGCATTGTGGATCTACTGTACTGTTTAGGTGCACTAACCATGCAGGCTCTGTAAAGGTGCTTGGCGTCCCGTGTTTGACGGTACAGAGCCAAGAATGTGTAAGCATTCCCAGCCGCGCCATGACACAGCCCGTAGCCTTTCTGCAGCAAGCCCCACCGCCACACAACCTCGCCACACTGCAGAGCATCCTCCAGATAATGAGAATCACCAAACACCTGGAACATGGGACGATAATTGACCAAAGGCGACCACAAAATAGCTTCCGAACACATGTGATATTGTGTGTGCATTTTCATATAGACTGTTAGATTCCAGCATTTACACTGTGTGCCTGCAGGAGCATATAGACGACACCCGGGGATCCGTGGCACCAGTGCACCAACAGGTCGCGATCATCCCCGATGCAGGGAGGGTAATTTCCAGAGGGGAACTTAAGACGGCAGACATAGTCGACGCTGGGTTTGACCAGTCTGTGAATGTTCTCCTCAGCCGCAACGAACCCTGGCTGACACAGTAAGCACAGCGAGGTTCTTGCTCAACATATTGCTCTCCTAACGGCAGAATGATGGCTCCTTTACCTGCATGAGGAAGTAGTAGATCCCAGCCAGTCCGTGGGCTGCACCGACATATTGCTCCTGGTACCACTCATACATGAGGGGACTCTGATTGTGGACACGAAGCTTCCTGCTCTGGTGCTCACCTGAAGCCAAGATGGCCTCACTGATCTGAGGAAAGAGACGGCGAAAGGTAGCTGCTATTCAAAAACTACAGTATGAGGAGCCTACCAAGGTGAATGGAAGTAATGGTTCACCTGCTGGATGTGCTGCAACGGGATTCTGTTGGTGCCAAGCTGCTGGTTGATGAAGATTAGAGAGTAAAGGTAACCAACTCGACCGTAGAGAAGCTCGTCAGGCAGCCCACTCGAACCCTTCACAACAGTCTGGTGATACTGCAGCAGTCTGCAAATAATGCACGACGTGTCGATCAATACGGTACTGACACGCCTCTAAACAAATGATGACGAAGAAACAGTGATGGGCTTACTAATTAACAAGAGCAACATTTGAGTTATTAGTAAAACGGTGTGTAGTGTTTTATTTATTTATTTGTAAACTTAATTTTTTATTCAACTTTTAAAGGAACAGATATACATAGACTTGATTGGAAATAAAAATACAGGTATCTAAACCAAAAAAAAGAAGAAGAGTGGAATAATAATAAATGTGAAAGTGGAATAATTAAAAATAATAATCTTTGATAAGCATACATATTTTTTCCAGGAGATATACTTATCATCTCTTGCCTTGTGGTGTTGTTTTGATAATAAGTAGATTGTCTATCCATTATCCCCTTGTTATGTTTGTTTGATATACCTTACAGCAAGGGTGCTCATTACGTCGATCGCGAGCTACCGGTCGATCGTGGAGGGTGTGTCAGTAGATCGCGGAGGATGTGTCAGTCGATCGCCAGCCAGGCATTAAAAAAATAGTCCTAAAAATAAGCGATCATAAATCTTCACTATGACGTCACTTTCGTCACTTGATTGACATTCACGGCACCCGAGGGTCTACTGAGATGACGCTGACTGCTGCCAACTCATTAAAATTACCGACAGGAAGGCGAGAAACACTTTATTTCAACAGACTCTGGCGCCGTACCTGTCGTCAAAAACTCCAAAGACCGACTGCACAGTTGCACAATAAAAGCTCTGCTTCATCCTGCCTGCGCTAACAAAATAAGAGTCTCAGAAAGCTGGCGTGCACAAGCTAGCAAGCTACGGAGTTTGCCGACAATGTGTTTCTTGTAAAGTGTATACAAAGGAGTACGGAAGCTGGATAAATAAGATGCCAAAAACCAACCACTTTCATGTGGTAGTGGACAGAAAGGAGGACTTTTTTTCTCCTCCATTCGAAAATGCAGACGTTATCAGCACCACTGTCTGATTCCAATCAATGCAAGTCATCAGAATCAGGTAATACACCAACTTTTATTCTTGTCTTCATGAAAGAAAGGAATCTATATGTATTAAACATGTTTGTATTATCTTTAAACACATTTAACTTATTACCAATATTAACTATAAGTGTTAAACATGCTTGTATTATCATTAAACACCTTTAACTTGTTAACAATATTAACTATATGTGTTAAACATGCTTGTATTATCTTTAAACACCTTTAACTTGTTAACAATATAAACTATATGTGTTAAACATGCTTGTATTATCTTTAACCACCTTTAAGTTGTTAACAATATTAACTATATGTGTTAAACATGCTTGTATTATCTTTAAACACATTTAACTTATTACCAATATTAACTATAAGTGTTAAACATGCTTGTATTATCTCTAAACACCTTTAACTTGTTAACAATATTAACTATATGTGTTAAACATTCTTGAATTATCATTAAACACCTTTAATTTATTAACAATATTAACTATATATGTTAAACATGCTTGCATTATCATTAAACATCTTTAACTTGTTAACAATATTAACTACATGTGTTAAACATGCTTGCATTATCTTTAAACACCTTTAACTTATTAACAATATTAACTATATGTGTTAAACATGCTTGTATTATCATTAAACACCTTTAACTTGTTAACAATATTAACTATATGTATTAAACATATTTGTATTTTCATTAAACACCTTTAATTTATTAACAATATTAACTATATGTGTTAAACATGCTTGTATCATCATTAACCACCTTTAACTTGTTAACAAAAACATATATTTCATAAATAAGTAAATATAAATGATATATATGAATGAGGTAGATCCGCACGACTTGATCAATTGAAAAGTAGCTCGCCTGCAGAAAAAGTGTGAGCACCCCTGCCTTACAGTGTCTTCAAAGTAGGGCTGGGCGATATATCGATACACGCGATATATCGCGGGTTTGTCTCTGTGCGATATAGAAAATGACTATATCGTGATATTCGAGTATACGTTATCACGCAGTTGCTTTTAGCTGCTGGCATTACACTACAGGCTCTTCTCACTCTTTCATGTCTCTCCAACTCACAGATAGCAAGCGCACCATCTTACATACGTCACATACTGTCACGTCAGACGTCACATACGTATACGCCCTCGCGAAGCAGAGAGGTAGAAGCATGGGTAACGTTAGCTGTGATGCTAGTGGTAATACGAGAGAAAGAAGGTGCAAATTCTGGTAACAAATGAAGGAAGAATTAATTCCCAAGAAAAACAGCAGTGGGACTGACCGGGTGATACACTCGTCGGCCTCCCCTGCCCTCTGGAGTCGGTGGTAGACCACGGCGGCGACAGCCAGCGGCCCCGCGTCACCACAAAGGAAGGTGACATCACGACGGGTCAGGCACTTCAGACTGCGGCTGACGTGTTCGACAGCCTTCTGGAGGAACGTCTCCTGCTTGAAAACTCGGTGGAGGTGCAGGTAGAGCAGTGCGATGCCTGGAAAGAAAGAAGCCCCAAATGGACACGTCCAGCCTCATCGAATGTATACATTTTCAGTGTTGGCGCTAGGAATGATCAAAATCAAGTCATAAAAATGGGGTCCCACAATACATTTTTTGGGTCCCACTTTTTTGTAACCGTTTTGAAAACAAATGATTAATGTATGCATTATCCTGTTATAGCTCACATTCTATATTGTATTTTGGAAAAAGGTTGTCATAAACCTTACTTAATTCATTAAAAAAAATAATACAAAAGAAAACACATTTTTATGCATATGTAAATGTACATGTCATTCACTTTCTTCTTTCCTTCATGGATCTAAACTTTACCGCTGTTGGTAGTTTTTTCTTTATTTGTATTTAATAAGTTGTAGGTGTATTTATTTCAGTATAAAAGTGTAAAACGTTTTTTGCTTCAGCCATGAAATGATGATAATGGTATGCCAGGGCATACATACATGATTTATTTAACACTTAAATCTCTAGTGTACATCAACTTCAGATCTGTCAATTCAAATTTTTTTAATGTTCTTTTGTTTGTTCGTTTTCTGCCCTTTTTGTCAAAGAAAACTGTTTTTTTTATGGCAAACACACAAAATATGCAAAACCTTCCACAAAAAATATTTGATGTGAAGTAATCGGAACCTTGGAAAGGTCAATAATTCATAAAAACATTGATTTTGATTCAATATTATGTTTTGAGCAATGACAGTTTTAAAGAAGAAAAAAAACAGCTTTGTTTTATTAGTCAACATTGCAACTTTTTCTAAAATACATTTCACCCTTAAGCTTTTTTATTCCACTTTAGTTATGTTTTTGTTTATTTTAATAGTATTTTTAGAATGTGCTGTGGGCCTTTAAAACATTAGCTGCGGGCCGCGAATGGCCTCCGGGCCACACTTTTGACCCCCCTGCTATAGATAAAACATTTAATCTGATAAGTCTATCGATAAAAAGCAGAGCCTGGCGATGCGAGCGACACTTGCTAACTTGTCAGCCACTTCTCCGAGAGACTCCTTTTGAACTCTCCTCGCACATTAACACTTCAAAAAGGCACATATTCGCCCCGTTTGTTGACCTGCAAAGTATGTTTTTGGGGTGGAGGAGTCTAGTCGGGTGCTGGTTATCTTGAAGCTAACAGCTAGCCTGTCTCCATCCTCAAACGATGTCTCTTCAGCGGGAGATAAAAGTGAAGTTTCCATGGACTCACAAAGACTAAAACAACTCATTTACTGGAGTCATGGCACAGGATAAAGTTACACTAACCTTAGCGTTTACCATCAAATCTTTCTTTTGACAGCCCCTCGCGGTAAAGTTGTCCGAGTGCAAACCGAGGCAGTATTTGTGATTACTAAATCTTTCGGCGAATCAAAACTTACGACCAATAAAAACGCAATAAACGGGGGACGGCAGCACGGTGGTAGAGGGGTTAGTGCGTCTGCCTCACAATACGAAGGTCCTGGGTTCCATCCCCGGGCTCGGGGATGGAACCCCTTTTGGTGTGGAGTTTGCATGTTCTCCCCGTGACTGCGTGGGTTCCCTGCGGGTACTCTGGCTTCCTCCCACCTCCAAAGACATGCACCTGGGGATAGGTTGATTGGCAACACTAAATTGGCCCTAGTGTGTGAATCTTGTCTGTCTGTCTGTGTTGGTTGGTTGGTTGGAACTTTTATTAGTACCGGTAGATTGCACAGTACAGTACATATTCCGTACAATTGACCACTAAATGGTAACACCCGAATACGTGTTTCAACTTGTTTAAGTCGGGGTCCACATTAATCAATTCATGGTTGGCCCTGCGATGAGGTTGCGACTTGTCCAGAGTGTACGCCGCCTTCCGTCTGATTGTTCCAACCTCTGAGGACAAAGCTACGAACAATGGTAGACCGGGCTTTCTTTCTGCTCCGCCGCTCCCAGTCTGTGGAACGTTCTCCCTGACCACCTGAGGGCACCACAGACTGTGGATGCTTTTAAAGAAGGCTTAAAAACCCTTCTTTTTTAAAAAGCCTTTTTTTTTTAGATATACATATGCATACTAGTTTTAGCTATTTGGCTGTTCTAGTTTTTATTTCAATTTATTTTTTATTATCTTTTTATTTTTTTATACACTGTAGCACTTTGATGTTGTTTACTCAATGTTAAGTACTTTTTTTTGCAAATAAAATCTATTATTATTATTATTATTAACTTTTATTAGTAGATTGCACAGTACAGTACATATTCCGTACAATTGACCACTAAATGGTAACACCCCAATACGTTTTTCAACTTGTTTAAGTCGGGGTCCACGTTAATCAATTCATGGTTGGCCCTGCGATGAGGTGGCGACTTGTCCAGAGTGTACACCGCCTTCCGTCCGATTGTAGCTGTGATAGGCTCCAGCACCCCCCGCGACCTCGAAAGGGATAAGCGGTAGAAAATGGATGGATGGATGGAAATTTGATCCATCCATCCATTTATTTTCTACCGCTTGTCTCTTTCAGGGTTGCTGGAGCCTATCTCAGCAGCATTCCGACGGAAGGCGAAGTACACTCTGGACAAGTCGCCACCTCATCGCAGGGCCAACACAGATAGACAATTTGATCCGGCAAATATATAAAAAAAATAAATAAACACAGACTGAAAGCGATAATCGATCAAATTAAAAAAAAAACAAGCAAACCGGCCCGTGAAAAAATGAAATAAATCTGCGTCCTGATTTCAATGTGTAAAAAGTGCGTTAACGCCAACACTGCATTTTCATGCTCGTCCAATTTCAGACTCTATGACGTCACTTTACCACGTGTTCAACGGTGCACTCACCTGCCCAGCCAGTGTAACTGGTGCAGTTTCTCGGGTCAGCTGACTTCAAGCCGCTCTCCATGACGGCTAACAGCTCCTCGATCTTGCTCGTCAGCTGCTGGGAAAACTCCGATGTCAGCTGCAAAAGGTTAAAAGGGTTAAAACTCAAATCGAGGCGCACAAAACGCGCCGATGAGTACGTTTACCTTGCCTTGGGAGTCAAAAAGCGACTGCGTCCTCCCATCATAGTCAGGATAGTGATTCTTCAAGGCTCGAGTGTCCATTTTGTCTTGCAATCTGGGCTAAAAAAAAACAAAAAAAACCTTAACAAGGGACAAGCGGTATAAAATGGATGGAGTTAGTTAAGCTAAGTCTAGCTAGTAGCTGAAGCGATCGTAAACACACCCACTCACGAACTAACAAGCTAACAAACAAGTTAGGCTATAAAACGGATCTCCGGTGAAATGCATAACAACTCTGTTTCAAATGAGGAAATAAGACTATACGTTATTTCACCATTTTTTATGAAATCGATGTTAATTCGTACCGCGACGTATGTTGGTGTTGTTGTGGAGTCTTCCTTGCTTGGCTATTGGAGCATTGTGGTACTCTACTACCCCCAACTGGTTGGAACAAGTATCACACGTTGCAGACATGTCTCAGTGCTGTGGTGCTGACACAGGTATTTTTAGGGCCCGCAATGGCCCTTTGCAAAAGGACTCCCACAGGGAGTCCTTATGCAATGGGACATAAGGACCTATTGAATTTCTAAGGTTTTATTATTCTTTATTAGGGCCCGCACGGCCCATTGCAAAAGGACTCCCACAGGGAGTCCTTATGCAATGGGACATAAGGACCTATTGAATTTATAAGGTTTTATTATTATTATTATTATTATTATTATTATTATTATTCCGCCGCCTCTTCGAACACTAATTTGACCCACTTAACATGCTTCAAAACTCACCATATTTCACCCACCCATCAGGACCTGCGAAAATTGTCTTTTAATAAAAAAACCAACCTGCAAAAATCAAAATTGCGCTCTGACTAGACTGCCTGTAACTCCCACTAGGAAGGTCGGAAAGACACGAAACAAAATCCTCTATGTAGGTCTGACTCAGACCTAACTTTCATAATGGTATATTCTCGGGCTAAAATCAACAGGAAGTTGGCAATTCCCCCTTCAAGACAAAAAAGTACTAAAAACAGTCACTTTTGCCTCTTTGAGCTGTAATTTGACCCTCTTAACATGCTTCAAAACTCACCAAACTGAACACACACAGCAGGACTGGCTAAAACTGTGATCTAATGAAAAAACCTAACCCCAAATCTAAATATTGTGCTCTACAGCAATTTTTTAATAAAACGGACAAAAAACTGCTCCTCGAAAGAAAAATACTACAAAACTGCCTGTAACTCCCACTGAGAAGGTCGAAGAGACATAAAACAAAAACCTCTATGTAGGTCTCACTTAGACCTACATTTCATAAATTGACAACCCCCAGCAAAAATATACAGTAAGTTTGCTATTCCCCCTTCAACACAACTTTTTTGTAAAAACCCGTCACCTTTCTTCAAACATTATCTCCTCTGAGCGCGTTTGTTGTTTCGGCTTCAAACTAACACAGGAGAGAGATTGAACCCTTCTGATTAAAAGTTGGTGAAAGAGTTGTGATACCTGCTCCGGTTTTGATTTTATGACCCTTCAAAGACCTGCTGCACTGATGCTCCTGCGGTGCTGTTTTTTTTAAGATGGCTGCTTAAAAGCAGGAAGCACCAACGTGCCCACACAATGCAGACAAGGTAGGTACACTAGACAAAAGTCTTGGGACACTTCAGACTACAAGTAGACAAAAGTATTGGGACACTTAGGACTAGCACCTGCCAAATACGCGGGCCCGTCCGACGGTGCTTGCAGCTTTAATTCTTTTTTAATCAAACAGACAAAAAACTGCTCCTCGGAAGAAAAAACAAACAAAACTGCCTGTAACTCCCACTGGGAAGGTCGGAGAGACATAAAACAAAAACCTCTATGTAGGTCTCACTTAGACCTACATTTCATTAATTGACAACCCCCAGCAAAAATCAACAGGAAGTTTGCTATTCCCCCTTCAAAACAACTTTTTTGTAAAAACCGGTCACCTTCCTTCAAAATCTATCTCCTCTGAGCGCGTTTGTCGTTTCGCCTTCAAACTAACACAGGTGAGAGATACAACCCTTGTGATTAAAAGTATAGATGGGATTTTTAATACCTGCTCCGGTTTGGATTTTATGACCCTTCAAAGACCCGCTGCACTGATGCTCCTGCGGTGCTGTTTTTTCAAGATGGCTGCTCAAAAGCAGGAAGCACCAACGTGCCCACACAATGCAGACAAGGTAGCTACACTAGACAAAAGTCTTGGGACACTTCAGACTACAAGTAGACAAAAGTATTGGGACACTTAGGACTAGTTCTTTATTATTCTTCCGCCGCCTCTTCGAGCACTAATTTGACCCACTTAACATGCTTCAAAACTCACCATATTTGACCCACACATCAGGACCTGCGAAAATTGTCTTTTAATAAAAAAACCAAACCGCAAAAATCAAAATTGCGCTCTCGCGCCCCCTAGGAAAAAACAAACTAGACTGCCTGTAACTCCCACTAGGAAGGTCGGAAAGACATGAAACAAAATCCTCTATGTAGGTCTGACTCAGACCTAACTTTCATAATGGTATATTCTCGGGCTAAAATCAACAGGAAGTTGGCAATTCCCCCTTCAAGACAAAAAAGTACTAAAAACAGTCACTTTTGCCTCTTTGAGCTGTAATTTGACCCTCTTAACATGCTTCAAAACTCACCAAACTGAACACACACATCAGGACTGGCTAAAACTGTGATCTAATGAAAAAAACCTAACCCCAAATCTAAATATTGTGCTCTACAGCAATTTTTTAATAAAACGGACAAAAAACTGCTCCTCGGAAGAAAAATACTACAAAACTGCCTGTAACTCCCACTGGGAAGGTCGAAGAGACATAAAACAAAAACCTCTATGTAGGTCTCACTTAGACCTACATTTCATAAATTGACAACCCCCAGCAAAAATATACAGTAAGTTTGCTATTCCCCCTTCAACACAACTTTTTTGTAAAAACCCGTCACCTTTCTTCAAACATTATCTCCTCTGAGCGCGTTTGTTGTTTCGGCTTCAAACTAACACAGGAGAGAGATTGAACCCTTCTGATTAAAAGTTGGTGAAAGAGTTGTGATACCTGCTCCGGTTTTGATTTTATGACCCTTCAAAGACCCGCTGCACTGATGCTCCTGCGGTGCTGTTTTTTTTAAGATGGCTGCTTAAAAGCAGGAAGCACCAACGTGCCCACACAATGCAGACAAGGTAGGTACACTAGACAAAAGTCTTGGGACACTTCAGACTACAAGTAGACAAAAGTATTGGGACACTTAGGACTAGCACCTGCCAAATACGCGGGCCCGTCCGACGCTGCTTGCAGCTTTAATTAAAGTTTTTATTTTTATCATGAAGCATTTAATGTAAATTTTATTACATTCTATATATATATATATATGTCTTAATTAGATTATCCAAAAAATAGTGCTCGATACCGTGGTAGAGCGCAATATATGTATGTGTGGGAAAAAAATCACAAGAGTCTTGTGATTTTTTTCCCACACATACATATATATATATATATATATATATATATATATATATATATATATATATATATATATATTTTAGAACATAAATACTTTTTACTTTTGCACCGGGGCCCTAAGGACTTTCGTCAAGTTAAAACAAAAAATATTTAATTACAATATGTAAACTAGATGAGACAATTCCTGGAGGAATTGCCTGTGAATGCTCCAATGCTGAAGTTGAACTGAAATCCTGGAATTTTTTTTAGAATTGTTGAAGTAGAGCACACAATTCCCAAACAGGCTGAATATTTAAAATTATACACAAAGCAAACTATTACCTGCTACCCAAGAATATACAACAATTCTTCTCAAAAAAAGAGGAGAAATATAACCTTAGAGAAAAATGTCATTTAAAACATTTGTATGCACGTACAACACTTAAGACCTTCAGTATATCTGTATGTGGAATTAAATTATGGAATGGATTCAATCAATGTACTAATTTAATCCACTTCAAGAAACTCTTCCAACTTAAAGTGTTTACAAAGTACAAAGAAGAAGAACCATGATAAACATTCTGAATTTATTTCATTCATCCATCCGTTCATTTTCAAAATAATCTTACTTATCTCATCATATGAAATGCAACTTACTTCACAGAGTATTATTTATTTTTATTGTGATTACTTATAGAGTATTTTGTCAATAAATTGAGAACAGGAAGTGAACAAATGTTTTAGCAACTGTTATGTAAAAGAAAAGGGGTAGGATTAAATAAGCTCTGCTTCTTCCTACTCCTTTTCGCACATGTTGAAAAGAGAAACTGGAAATTGTGATGTATCATGTTGTATGCATGGATGTTCCAAATAAACTCAAACTCAAACTAAATTTTGAAGTTGGAACAGTTTGAATCAGATGAAAAATGTGGAAGTTGTGGAACTTTGAAGATTGTCCCATTGAATTTCCCCAAAATTTGGTAATTTCGGGAAAAGCGGGAATTTTTTTGAAAATGGTAAAACACTTGAATGGTCTGAATGAGTTGAAATGGTAGGGTTTGGGATTTTTCAAATTGGTCGAGAAGTGTTGAAGTAGTAACATGTTGAATTGAGATATGGTATTACGAAATTCCTGGAATTTAGGGAAAACAGGACATTTTTCCAGTTAAAAAAACAACTTCGTTTTTTGTCCTAATTAAGAAGAATGTTTTGACGGTTGAACGGTTGAAATGCGTTGAAAAATGTGGAAGGAGTAGGGTGGAAATAGGGCTTTGGAAAAACAGGAATTCTGGAAAATCCTGGAATTTTTTGAACTTAGAAAACAAGTAATTTAAATTTCCAGGAGGGTGGAATGTGTTTAAGGTGGAATGGTTTGAATCGGTTGAAAAATGTGGAAATGGTGGAAGTCTGAAAAATGTCCCTGAAAACCTGGAATCTGTGAAATCTGAATTTTGCGAATTTGTCAAGGGAAAGCCCGCGATTCCCGAATAGGTTGAACAGTTAGAAGTTGGAACGGTTTGAATCGGGTGAAAAATGTGGAAGGTAGAGCGCGCCAAAATCTGGAGAAGAAGAAGAAGTTGAAGAAGTTTAATAAATAGATTAATTTTGGTGTAGAAAACCATATGTGCGAATGCTTTGGAGCATACACACAATTATCTACGTAAAAATCATAAATGTTAATATAAAATAATATTAACCGCGAAAGTTCAATAAAAAGGTTGCTTAAATCAAATTAAAAACGTCTAACTGCCTACACCCACCCTTCCAAAAATGCAAAATGGTTCGTTCCACCTGGATAGCAGCAACTTTGAACACTCAACACAGATGTCAAAGTTACCTTAACGCATTCAAACACAGCCCCTACATTTTAGAATAAGGATGAGGCGATAGATTAAAAGAAAGGTAAAAATATAATAAATCTATTTGTGGCAGCATAGGAGAAAGTTATGCATGTGGTGCATTCAATGACCCTACATTAGAGTTAGAAACAGGGGTGTCAATTGTTTTTAAAGACAGGGGCAGACATAAAGGGGAACTGCACTTTTTTTTTTGCAATTTTGCCTATCGTTCACAATCATTATGAGATACAAGAACACACGTGTCTATTTTTTTTAGAATTTTTAACGATGATGCGGTTAATGGAGTCACCGTTGTAAGCCTTCAAAGCCGTCTAAAACAACGTCAAAACCCTTCATCAATGTTTATATACAAACCCCGTTTCCATATGAGTTGGGAAATTGTGTTAGATGTAAATATAAACGGAATACAATGATTTGCAAATCATTTCAACCAATTTTCAGTTGAATATGCTACAAAGACAACATATTTGATGTTCAAGCTGATAAACTTTTTTTTTGTTGCAAATAATCATTAACTTTAGAATTTGATGCCAGCAACACGTGACAAAGTAGTTGGGAAAGGTGGCAATAAATACTGATAAAGTTGAGGAATGCTCATCAAACACTTATTTGGAACATCCCACAGGTGAACAGGCAAATTGGGAACAGGTGGGTGCCATGATTGGGTATAAAAGTTGATTCCATGAAATGCTCAGTCATTCACAAACAAGGATGGGGCGAGGGTCACCACTTTGTCAACAAATGCATGAGCAAATTGTTGAACAGTTTAAGAAAAAACTTTCTCAACCAGCTATTGCAAGGAATTTAGGGATTTCACCATCTACGGTCTGTAATATCATCAAAGGGTTCAGAGAATCTGGAGAAATCACTGCACGTAAGCAGCTAAGCCCGTGACCTTCGATCCCTCAGGCTGTCCTGCATCAACAAGCGACATCAGTGTGTAAAGGATATCACCACATGGGCTCAGGAACACTTCAGAAACCCACTGTCAGTAACTACAGTTGGTCGCTGCATCTGTAAGTTCAAGTTAAAACTCTCCTATGCAAGGGGAAAACCGTTTATCAACAACACCCAAAAACGCTGTCGGCTTCGCTGGGCCTGAGCTCATCTAAGATGGACTGATACAAAGTGGAAAAGTGTTCTGTGGTCTGACGAGTCCACATTTCAAATTGTTTTTGGAAACTGTGGACGTTGTGTCCTCTGGACCAAAGAGGAAAAGAACCATCCGGATTGTTATAGGCGCAAAGTTGAAAAGCCAGCATCTGTGATGGTATGGGGGTGTATTAGTGCCCAACACATGGGTAACTTACACATCTGTGAAGGCGCCATTAATGCTGAAAGGTACATACAGGTTTTGGAGCAACATATATTGCCATCCAAACAACGTTACCATGGACGCCCCTGCTTATTTCAGCAAAACAATGCCAAGCCACGTGTTACATCAACGTGGCTTCATAGTAAAAGAGTGCGGGTACTAGACTGGCCTGCCTGTAGTCCAGACCTGTCTCCCATTGAAAATGTATGGTGCATTATGAAGCCTAAAATACCACAACGGAGACCCCCGGACTGTTGAACAACTTAAGCTGTACATCAAGCAAGAATGGGAAAGAATTCCACCTGAGAAGCTTCAAAAATGTGTCTCCTCAGTTCCCAAACGTTTACTGAGTGTTGTTAAAAGGAAAGGCCATGTAACACAGTGGTGAACATGCCCTTTCCCAACTACTTTGGCACATGTTGCAGCCATGAAATTCTAAGTTAATTATTATTTGCAAAAAAAAAAATAAAGTTTATGAGTTTAAACATCAAATATCTTGTCTTTGTAGTGCATTCAATTGAATATGGGTTGAAAAGGATTTGCAAATCATTGTATTCCGTTTATATTTACATCTAACACAATTTCCCAACTCATATGGAAATGGGGTTTGTACAAACTGCATGTATATAGTAACAGACTTGTTCACAACAATATGTTATATGTACAATATTTACCGTATTTTGGTCATTTTAAGCATTGTTGCAACTAAAACGGCCTTCTTTCATCTCCGTATTATCGATAAAATGTGTTCCTTTTGTCCACTAGCGACGCTGAGATCATTATTCATGCGTTCGTTACGTCTCGTCTCGATTACTGTAACGTATTATTTTCGGGTCTCCCTATGTCTAGCATTAAAAGATTACAGTTGGTACAAAATGCGGCTGCTAGACTTTTGACAAGAAGAAGAAAGTTCGATCATATTACGCCTATACTGGCTCACCTGCACTGGCTTCCTTTGCACTTAAGATGTGACTTTAAGGTTTTACTACTTACGTATAAAATACTACACGGTCTAGATCCATCCTATCTTGCTGATTGTATTGTACCATATGTCCCGGCAAGAAATCTGCGTTCAAAAAACTCCGGCTTATTAGTGATTCCCAGTGATTAGTCGCTATTTTAGTCTATTTATACCTGCATTATCTGTTATGATCCGCTGCCCGGATCATATTTTTGTTTTTGTTTTCAAGTCACTTGTGTTTTCTGCACCTCTTGAGTTTGTTTCTGTTGCCATGACGGCAGATTATTGTCACCTGCCTCTGGTTAGTGTCCCGGACGCGCACCTGTTGCCCGGGCACTAATCAGAGGGCTATTTAGTTTACGCGCTGGCCTCATTCGGTCTGTTGGTTTTGTTTGCTCCTACGCAACAAGTTACGCTCCTAGTTTCGCTCATAGTTTACATTTTTGATATTAGCATCTTTGCTACCCTCTTGTTTTCCGTGCCGTGGTGCACCGCGCAGCATTTTGTTCTGTAATCAGAATAAATCATTTATTCTCACCTGCAAGCCGCTTCCTGACATCCCTCTGCATCTTGAAAAGACGACCTCCGGCATCACAATGCCTCGAAGGCGTAACAATTATCCATTCCATCCTTACACTTTTTATCATTGTAACTGAGCAACTGTGTTGAACAATTTCCCTTGTGGATCATTAAAGTTTGTCTAAGTCTAAGTCTAAGTCTAACTGATTTTGGCAACAAAACCAAACAAATGCGAATTATTTCTAATCATAGCAGACTTGGTAGTAGCCAATGAAAATGACTATTTTTGGACAAATAATGATTCACAACCTTATCTTTTTGAACCTGAATATACAAAGGATGAACTACTGGTTATAGAAGCGAAAATGCGGAACTTGAAGCCAAGCTATTTCGAGATAAATGGCGTGCTTATCCAAAATAAACCGGAAAAAACTTCCCCGGCCAGCTGGACCAGACGAACAACTGTCCATCGAGTAAGTCACTTCAATATTAGCAATATAGCAAAGTGATTTACTTTGGAGCAGTTGACCACTACACTATAGCCTTGCAACCGATTTACAGTACTTCACATGCATGTTTTGCCGCATGCCGAGTTGCAGTGACAACAATACACATCATTACACAGCAATATTCTAATGGCCGTGTTGATTTGACCTCAAAGAGATGCGCTAATTAATTTTGGAGCCTTGTGCACAAATGCAGAAGCGACCTTGTCTTTTAAAAAGTGCAAACAAAGCGGGAACATTTTACCAGCGCCAGACTTGCAAGAATCATGGTCAGCCTTTTGTTTTGTGTTTACATTTCGTTTTCCCACTCCCACCTGTCATTTCCATATCAATCGAGTGGGCTGTGCGGGAAGGTGCTTGCAGTCCTGTGTATGGACCCTCATGTGTACCTGGGGACGGTTTTGCGTTGCCTTGAGGGCTGGGGGATGGAAATGAGGCCGAACCTGTGACAGTATTCAGAAACAAGCCTTCAGGCTCGATTAGAACCTGAAAGACTCATTACTGAGCTGAGTGTCCTACTGGGCCAGTGGGGGAAACCATCAGGCTAAAATATTAATCAGTTATTTGCAGGCTATCAGGCCTCATCTTGCTGTGTTTTGTGTGCCTAAATAATGAAACATGCCCGTCTTTAGCAGTCTACTGATTGTCCATCACCCTCAAGTGCAACATCCCTGATATTAGCATGGACAGCAGACATGCTGCCAAAGGAGTCTCATCAGAAAAAGACAAGGCTGACCATTTGGCCTCCGAGTTGTAGCCTGCAGCGTATTGACCGACTCCCTTTGCAATTAAAGAAAAAACAAGTGGTAAAGTCATGGAGAGTTGCTTCCTGGGTGTATTATGTGCCATAGTGTGGAAGTCAGGAATAAATTGCCGCATGGGTTGCAAAGACACTTTTGGTTTTCCTTTGAAGGGGCCAACATTTAATACTGTAGGTCCTGGTAATATAGCACCAGCAGTTTTGTGAAGGTTTCAAAGCAAATATCAATCATCAATCAATCAATGTTTACTTATATAGTCCTAAATCACGAGTGTCTCAAAGGGCAGCACAAGCCACAACGACATCAGTAGAGTGGAAAAGCAAGTTTTCTCTATATTGAAGCTGTTATCATATATACACTATATTATAATAATATATCCTGCTAAACACCGACATTTATTTAATAATACCACCTTAACATTTGACAACCAAACAATTACACAAGGCGAATCAGTAAAGAATCTGGGTATTATCTTCGACCCAACTCTCTCCTTTGAGTCACACATTAAGAGTGTTACTAAAACGGCCTTCTTTCATCTCCGTAATATCGCTAAAATTCGTTCTATTTTATCCACTAGCGACGCTGAGATCATTATTCATGCGTTCGTTACGTCTCGTCTCGATTACTGTAACGTATTATTTTCGGGTCTCCCTATGTCTAGCATTAAAAAATTACAGTTGGTACAAAATGCGGCTGCTAGACTTTTGACAAGAACAAGAAAGTTTGATCATATTACGCCTATACTGGCTCACCTGCACTGGCTTCCTGTGCACTTAAGATGTGACTTTAAGGTTTTACTACTTACGTATAAAATACTACACGGTCTAGCTCCGTCCTATCTTGTCGATTGCATTGTACCATATGTCCCGGCAAGAAATCTGCGTTCAAAGAACTCCGGCTTATTAGTGATTCCCAGAGCCCAAAAAAAGTCTGCGGGCTATAGAGCGTTTTCTATTCGGGCTCCAGTACTATGGAATGCCCTCCCGGTAACAATTAGAGATGCTACCTCAGTAGAAGCATTTAAGTCCCATCTTAAAACTCATTTGTATACTCTAGCCTTTAAATAGCCCCCCTATTAGACCAGTTGATCTGCCGTTTCTTTTCTTTTCTCCTCTGCTCCCCTTTTCCTTGAGGGGGGGGGGGGGGGGCACAGGTCCGGTGGCCATGGATGAAGTGCTGGCTGTCCAGAGTCGGGACCCGGGGTGGACCGCTCGCCTGTGCATCGGCTGGGAACATCTCTACGCTGCTGACCCGTCTCCGCTCGGGATGGTGTCCTGCTGGCCCCACTATGGACTGGACTCTTACTATTATGTTGGATCCACTATGGACTGGACTCTCACAATATTATGTCAGACCCACTCGACATCCATTGCTTTCGGTCTCCCCTAGAGGGGGGGGGGTTACCCACATATGCGGTCCTCTCCAAGGTTTCTCATAGTCATTCACATCGACGTCCCACTGGGGTGAGTTTTTCCTTGCCCGTATGTGGGCTTTGTACCGAGGATGTCGTTGTGGCTTGTGCAGCCCTTTGAGACACTTGTGATTTAGGGCTATATAAATAAAGATTGATTGATTGATTGATTGATCATATATACACTATATTGCCAAAAGTGTCGAGTCTGAAATTTGGTGGAGGAGGAATTATGGTGTGGGGTTGTTTTTTTTAGGAGTTGGGCTTGGCTTCTTAGTTCCAGTGAAAGGAACTTTGAATGCTCCAGGATACCAAAACATTTTGGACAATTCCATGCTCCCAACCTTGTGGGAACAGTTTGGAGCGGGCCCCTTCCTCTTCCAACATGACTGTGCACCAGTGCACAAAGGAAGGTCCATAAAGATTTGAACTGTTTAATTTTACAGTGGCCAAACATTTTGAATATACTTGGTAAAAAAAAAACAACCTCTGCCTTGTTTTAATGAATACTTAGGCCTACTATGCAACTGTATTTTAATGTTGGTCATTATAGTGGTACTTGGCGAAAAAAGTTTGAGAACCACTGCTCTAAATGAACATTTCCAGATAGTGATTTTTTTATTTTTTTTTTGCTTTAAACCTAAATTTAATTTGTTTGTAGTTCTACAAGATATTTGAATTTTAGTAGTTTTGCCTCCAAGAAAAATAAATTTTTATGTGAATCATATACTTTATTATGGATGACTCTTATTGCATTCTTTGGTTTGTACATGATTAATATGTGATTTCCATCTGATTTGATCATTTATGTATCTTGTAATTATATACCAAATATTGCTAATTAGGTCATTTTGTATTGTATGGTTGATAAACAATCAGATTGTTATCTTTATAATCTCTGAGTGATAAAGGAGAAAATTAAAGGATTTTGTTTCTTCTTGCTCCTTTTTGGACACACCATGTTTTTTATTTTATTTTATTAAAAAAAAATATTACTATAGTTTTTTTTTTAGATGACGATATTGTATTGAAGAGTCTATATTTGTTTTTTATTTGCGCTCAAAATAAATTAATGAAAAAAAAATCTATTGACAAGAACAAGAAAGTTTGATCATATTACGCCTATACTGGCTCACCTGCACTGGCTTCCTGTGCACTTAAGATGCGACTTTAAGGTTTTACTACTTACGTATAAAATACTACACGGTCTAGCTCCAGCCTATCTTACCGATTGTATTGTACCATATGTCCCGAAATCTGCGTTCAAAGAACTCCGGCTTATTAGTGATTCCCAGAGCCCAAAAAAAGTCTGCGGGCTGTAGAGCGTTTTCTATTCGGGCTCCAGTACTATGGAATGCCCTCCCGGTAACAATTAGAGATGCTACCTCAGTAGAAACATTTAAGTCCCATCTCAAAACTCATTTGTATACTCTAGCCTTTGAATAGCCCCCCTTTTTTTTAGACCAGTTGATCTGCCGTTTCTTTTCTTTTCTCCTCTGCTCCCCCCTATCCCTTGTGGAGGGGGAGACACACAGATCCGGTGGCCATGGATGGGGTGCTGGCTGTCCGGGGTCGGGACCCGGGGTGGACCGCTCGCCTGTATATTGGTTGGGAACATCTCTGCGCTGCTGACCCGTCTCCGCTCGGGATGGTTTCCTGCTGACCCCACTGTGGACTGGACTCTTACTGTTATGCTGGATCCACTATGGACTGGACTCTCACAATATTATGTTAGACCCACTCGACATCCATTGCATTCGGTCTCCCTAGAGGGGGGGGGGGGTTACCCACATATGCGGTCCTCTCCAAGGTTTCTCATAGTCATTCACATCGACGTCCCACTGGGGTGAGTTTTTCCTTGCCCTTATGTGGGCTATACCGAGGATGTCGTTGTGGCTTGTGCAGCCCTTTGAGACACTTGTGATTTAGGGCTATATAAATAAACATTGATTGATTGATTGATTGATATTGTAAACCCAAAAACTAAATTTTATTGACTCTTTCGATATCCACTCCATCCAACTGTACTTGTGCATAAAATAGTATGATTTTTGTTCTGTCCAAGTTTAATAACATTTTTTTTGACCAAGCCAAAATTAAAATGTGATTTTGTATTCATTGATTGCGATACAATTTAGGATTTACTATCAAAACAAATGAGTTTGATTACAAAAAAACTTTTGTTTATATTCTGTTGTTCTAATTAATAGTTTAAAAAAGTTTGATAACAATTATAATGATCGGAACTTTAAATACCTGGACCGTTTCCGCACAGTTGCTGCAAAAGATTGCACACGGGTGTGTTGGTGCTGTGATATGTGTGGCGGCAAACATCAGATAATTTTCATTAAAACACATATGTGTGCAATTGTAATGTTAAGGTTATGACAAACAGAAAAATCGCTGCTTATTTCAACTCCCTAAAATAGTCATTGAGTCTATCAAGTGTGATTCATCCGATTACTCGATTAATTGAACAAACTAATCGATAGATTACTAAAACAAACCATAGCCGCAGCCCTAATTTGCAGAAAGTGGACGGTCTCCATCTTTGTCTGACAGCTGAGATAAAGAACATTCTGGTCTCTGACAGTCTGCCATATCCCCATCTGTTACTGTGCTAAAAATACATGCAGTCGCCAAACTGGTCAACTGTCTTGAAGAGAGTGGGCTGCAGGAAGGTGGGATTTGGAAGTCGGATTGGTGTCTAATAAAGCCCTAGGAATTCCAGGAACAGATTTTAAAAAGTTGAGTATTTTCACATCATGTTTCTCTCAGTCTAATCCAGGGGTGCCAAACTCAAATACAGAGTGGGCCAAAATTTAAAACTGAACAAGGTTGAACAAATTAACCTTTTAATAGGGACCCAAACAAGTTTTGCATTGAATATTGAACAAGCAAGGCTTATATAACTTTATAGTGACATGCAAAATCGAGTTTCAAATAATAATAATAATAATAATTCAAAAATATCAATGGTCGCTTTTTTGTTTTGGTTTCGGCGGCCGCGGGTGTTTGCACTGCGGACGGGCGGTGGTGGTGATGGTTGCTGCGGTGATACCAGCGGTTGGCATCGCTGTGTTGGGTTGGAGTGGTTGGGGGACTGTGGCTGGTGTCTGTGCGCTTGTGGGGTTGTGGGGCTGGCTGGCGTTGGCTTGCCGGCTGGTTTGGGGGCTGGCGTGCGGACGGGATGCATTGGCTTCTTCCCCCGTTGGGGGATGTTGGTGTCTCTTGTTTGCGTGTAGGCGTTCGGGCTGACTGGCGGGCTGGCGCCGGCTGGTCTCCGTGGTCCTGGTGGCGTGTGGTTGCTGGTCGCAGTTTTTTTTTGATCGCTTTGATTTGATTGGCTGGTGCTGGCTGTCTGGGGTTATTGCGGCTGCTGTTTCTGCTGCCGTTTGTTTGTGGTGTGGGCGCCCGTGGCTGCTGGGTCTGGTGCAAGGGTGTGGCTGATGTTGTGACTGGTGGCAGCGCGCGCGCGTGATGGCTGTCGGGGCCGACGAACTGTGTATATGCATGTATATGTGTGTGTATGTATGTATGTATATATATGTGTATGTGTACATATGTGTATGTATATGTATATATGTGTATGTGTGGGTATGTATACATGTATGTGTGTATGTGTATGTATATATGTATGTATGTATGTATATTTCTGGGGGTACGCTCTGGGCCTGCCTGTCAGACGGGGGTCGACGCCTCAGGCTACTGCATCCGAACTGCGTGTCTGGAGCTCCTGGGTCCCGCTGTCCATCCCTTCCGGGTGCCCGTCTTGGTTGGGGCCTGTTGGGCCTAGTCCCTGCGTCTATTGTGGTAGCTTGGTGCTGCAAGGTATTCCGAGGTGCTGCGAGTCGGCCAGTTGCTGGGGTAGTGACCTTGTTTGTCAGCATGTCTGTGATCTCCTTTTAATTCTTTTTTTAAATTTATTTATTTATTTAAATATATTTTATTAATATTATTTTTTAATTTTTCCCCTCCCTCAGAGGGGGGGCTCGGCGGGGCGGTTGCTGGTTGTTCCATCTCCATCGTTGGTGTCCCTGCGGGTGGGGTGGGTGGTTCCCGTGGCCCTGTGCCTGGGTGGTTCTGCGGCAGCCGATTTGGGTGGGGTGGCCGGGGGCTGGCCTCGCCGCGCTCTCCGGGGGTGGGGGGTGGGCTCGTGGGGGCCCGGTTGCCGGTGGGGCGGGGGCGGTCTTCCCGTCCGGTTGCGGGGAGTCTCTGGGTCCCTTGGGCGGGGCGTCTCGCCTTTCTGCCCGTGTGGGGTGTGGTCTCTCGCTGGCTTGGGGTCTGGCTGTCCCCTGCTTTTCTCGTGCCCTGTCCTCTGCCGGGTGCGTCTGTCTGCGGCCTGCTGCTGGCCCTTGTGGGCGGTACGGTGGGCCGGGCTCTGGGGTTCCTGTCGCTGACCGGCTTGGCTGCGTGGGGGCGGTGGTCCCTGGTTCCCTGGGCACCACGCCTCCTGTTTGTGGGTTGGGCTCTCGGGGGTGATGGGGCCGTGCTCTGGCTCCCACGCACTCTGGGAGTCGAATGTATTGTACATGCAAATTCACATATGCTCACATACGTACATAGGTACCTACGCTCCCACATACATACACAAATACAGTACATATTTACCTACCTAATGTTCGTACATCCACACGCACATTCAATATACAAACATACACATACACATACTGTACATATACATTCACTGTACAAACACATATACACATTCTGTACATATACATTCATTGTACAAACACATATACACATTCTGTACATATACAAGTACATATGCATACTTACACTCATGCACATAATCACGTTTCATCAAACATATATTAACGTTGTTGCCCTAGGGTAAACTGGGTGTAACACATGGCACACTGACAAAGCTTAACCTATTGTGACTATAACAATTTACAAGGTTAGTGAAGTGAAGTGAAGTGAATTACATTTATATAGCGCTTTTTCTCAAGTGACTCAAAGCGCTTTTACATTGTGAAACCCAATATCTAAGTTACATTTAAACCAGTGTGGGTGGCACTGGGAGCAGGTGGGTAAAGTGTCTTGCCCAAGGACACAACGGCAGTGACCAGGATGGCGGAAGCGGGGATCGAACCTGCAACCCTCAAGTTGCTGGCACGGCCGCTCTACCAACCGAGCTATACCGGCTCGGTTGGTAGGCTCGGCAACCTACATTAACCTACAGTTAATGTAGGTTGCTTCTCTTTCTCCCCCTCCATTTTTCTGCATTCTTTCGTATCTCAAGTTATCATTACGTATATGTATTGTTGCATTTAAACAACTGTATTGTTGATAATAAAGGTAAATTATTGGTATTGTTCATTATCAATAGCGCTATTTCTATTGGTATTTGTATTGATCCATTTGTAGTGTAATAATGCTCATTGTCATTTCTGTATTATTTTTTATTTTTCGCTAACTGCTTATTTGCTATTACTTTTACCATCATATTTGTACATGTCATATTTGCTGATGTTGCTCTATTGTTGTTGTTGTTTGCTGTTGTTGTTTTTGTCTCTCTGTCTAATCCCCCTCTTGTCCCCACAATTTCCCCCTCTGTCTTCTTTTTTTTTTCTCTTTCTATCCCCTCCTGCTCCGGCCCGGCTGCACTAAATGATAATATAAATACATTTAATAAAGTCAAATACAAATAAGGCAACAAGAGAAGTATCCTACACTTCTCTTTTGTAAAGTAAATCTGAACAGCCGACATGGGCATCTACATCAACTATATGATTTGCCTGAGAAGCTGGACAGGACACAAAAAAAATAAATAAATAAAAATAAAAATATCAATGGCATATCAGATACAATTTAAATAAAAATTGAATGCCTCTTTTCTATTTGCAGCCTTGAGAGGTAAATATCAACATTAACTTTTTCCACAGGCTAATAAATTTGAAAATAAAATAACAATGAATAAACCAACCAATCAGGACTTTAAACTGCTCAGTTTGCAACACACTGATCTAATCTGATGTGCCCAAGCCAGATACCTGCCATATTTTCTGGGATGCTAGTTCATTAATGTCGGGGCTCAGGCTTTGAGCTGAGGCAACCTTCATTATCCAACGAAGGTGTTCATCAGTCACTATATCTCGTAGCCCACCCGGACCACAGTCTTGGGGGCGTGCCTTAAAGGCACTGCCCTGCCATTAACGTCCGCTTTTCTTCCATTCTAACAACGTGCCGGCCAAGTCACAAGATATGTGCGGCTTCTATATGAACACACACGGGAATGCAACGCATACTTGATCAACAGCGATACAGGTCACACTGAGGGTGCCCGTATAAACAACTTTAACAATGTTAGAAATATACGCCACACTGTGAATCCACACCAAACAAGAATGACAAACACATTTCGGGAGAACATCCGCATTATCCACTAGCGACGCTGAGATCATTATTCATGCGTTCGTTACGTCTCGTCTCGACTACTGTAACGTATTATTTTCGGGTCTCCCTATGTCTAGCATTAAAAGATTACAGTCGGTACAAAATGCGGCTGCTAGACTTTTGACAAGAACAAGAAAGTTTGATCATATTACGCCTATACTGGCTCACCTGCACTGGCTTCCTGTGCACTTAAGATGTGACTTTAAGGTTTTACTACTTACGTATAAAATACTACACGGTCTAGCTCCGTCCTATCTTGTCGATTGCATTGTACCATATGTCCCGGCAAGAAATCTGCGTTCAAAGAACTCCGGCTTATTAGTGATTCCCAGAGCCCAAAAAAAGTCTGCGGACTATAGAGCGTTTTCTATTGGGGCTCCAGTACTATGGAATGCCCTCCCGGTAACAATTAGAGATGCTACCTCAGACATTTAAGTCCCATCTTAAAACTCATTTGTATACTCTAGCCTTTAAATAGCCCCCCTGTTAGACCAGTTGATCTGCCGTTTCTTTTCTTTTCTCCTCTGCTCCCCTTTTCCTTGAGGAGGGGGGGCACAGGTCCGGTGGCCATGGATGAAGTGCTGGCTGTCCAGAGTCGTGACCCGGGGTGGACCGCTCGCCTGTGCATCGGCTGGGAACATCTCTGCGCTGCTGACCCGTCTCCGCTCGGGATGGTGTCCTGCTGGCCCCACTATGGACTGGACTCTTACTATTATGTTGGATCCACTATGGACTGGACTCTCACAATATTATGTCAGACCCACTCGACATCCATTGCTTTCGGTCTCCCCTAGAGGTTGGGGGGGTTACCCACATATGCGGTCCTCTCCAAGGTTTCTCATAGTCATTCACATCGACGTCCCACTGGGGTGAGTTTTTCCTTGCCCGTATGTGGGCTTTGTACCGAGGATGTCGTTGTGGCTTGTGCAGCCCTTTGAGACACTTGTGATTTAGGGCTATATAAATAAAGATTGATTGATTGATTGATTGACCGTAACACAACATAAACACAACAGAACAAATACCCAGAACCCTTTACAGCACTAACTCTTCCGGGACGCTACAAAATACACCCCCGCTACCACCAAACCTTGTAGCTCCCTGAAGAGTTAGTGCTGCAAAGGGTTCTGGGTATTTGTTCTGTTGTGTTTATGTTGTGTCACGGAGCGGATACTCTCTCGAAATGTGTTTGTCATTCTTGTTTGGTGTGGATTCACAGTGTGGCGTATATTTCTAACAAAACTTAAAGTTGTTTATACGGCAACCCTCAGTGTAACTTGTATCGCTGTTGATCAAGTAGGTCTTGCATTCACTTGTGTGTGCGTGCAGAAGCGACACATATTATTTGACTGGGCCAGCACATGTTGGACTGGATAAAAAGCGGATGTGACGATTTTCGGGATGGGCACTGAAATCTGGTACTCTCCCGGGAAGGTTGGCAAGTATGAGAATTAGCGGTGAATGCGGTGTTACCGCGGCACCGCCGCTGAATATAATCGGCGGGCCAGCTCTAGTGTTAATTTGATATCCCTCAAGGGCCAAGTGAAATTACACGGCGCGCCAAATTTGGCCCCCGGGCCAGAGTTTGACACCCATGGTCCAATCCATCAATAATAATACTATATCTACACTAAAATATCCATCAGAGAGAACACTAACCACGAGGGGCGTCAAAGTGGGGATGTTGCAGGGCCCCAAGCACACAGGGGGACCCGGGCTTTGGTAAAGATTTATTTTGTTACTTCAACATGAAAGTTATAAATAAGACCAAAAATTTGACTACCTACAGCCCTCTATCAAAAATACAAAATGTTTCTTTCAACTTGGATGGCAAAATTGACTTCAAACACTTCACTTAACACAGACGTCATAACGTCGTCAAAGCTCTCCTTTAAGCATTCACGCAGAGCGCCAACATTTTGGAACAAGGATGAAGTGATAGAATATGGTGTCAAACTCATTTTAGCTCAGGGGCCGCATGGAGGAAAATCTGTGCAAAATCATGGCATTAAGAACTACTTACTTACTTTGGCCCAAAATAGAACAAACACATTCTGAAAATATTACAATAAAAATATAGAAAAAAAATACCGGCAGCGGTAAAGTTTAGATCCATGAAGGAAAGAAGAAAGTGAATGAATGTTTATAACTAAATACATTTACATATGCATAACATTTTTTCTTTTGTATTAATTTTCTAATGAATTACAAACCCTGTTTCCATATGAGTTGGGAAATTGTGTTAGATGTAAATATGAACGGAATACAATGATTTGCAAATCATTTTCAACCCATATTCAGTTGAATATGCTACAAAGACAACATATTTGATGTTCAAACTGATAAACATTTTTTATTTTTTTTTTGCAAATAATCATTAACTTTAGAATTTGATGCCAGCAACACGTGACAAAGAAGTTGGGAAAGGTGGCAATAAATACTGATAAAGTTGAGGAATGCTCATCAAACACTTATTTGGAACATCCCACAGGTGTGCAGGCTAATTGGGAACAGGTGGGTGCCATGATTGGGTATAAAAGTTGATTCCATGAAATGCTCAGTCATTCACAAACAAGGATGGGGCGAGGGTCACCACTTTGTCAACAAATGCGTGAGCACATTGTTGAACAGTTTAAGAAAAACCTTTCTCAACCAGCTATTGCAAGGAATTTTCGGATTTCACTTTCTACGGTCCGTAATATCATCAAAGGGTTCAGAGAATCTGGAGAAATCACTGCACCTAAGCAGCTAAGCCTGTGACCTTCGATCCCTCAGGCTGTACTGCATCAACAAGCGACATCAGTGTGTAAAGGATATCACCACCTGGGCTCAGGAACACTTCAGAAACCCACTGTCAGTAACTACAGTTGGTCGCTACATCTGTAAGTGCAAGTTAAAACTCTCCTATGCAAGGCGAAAACCGTTTATCAACAACACCCAGAAACGCCGTCGGCTTCGCTGGGCCTGAGCTCATCTAAGATGGACTGATACAAAGTGGAAAAGTGTTGTGTGGTCTGACGAGTCCACATTTCAAATTGTTTTTGGAAACTGTGGATGTCGTGTCCTCCGGACCAAAGAGGAAAAGAACCATCCGGATTGTTATAGGCGCAAAGTTGAAAAGCCAGCATCTGTGATGGTATGGGGGTGTATTAGTGCCCAACACATGGGTAACTTACACATCTGTGAAGGCACCATTAATGCTGAAAGGTGCATACAGGTTTTGGAGCAACATATGTTGCCATCCAAGCAACGTTACCATGGACGCCCCTGCTTATTTCAGCAAGACAATGCCAAGCCACGTGTTACATCAATGTGGCTTCATAGTAAAAGAGTGCGGGTACTAGACTGGCCTGCCTGTAGTCCAGACCTGTCTCCCATTGAAAATGTGTGGCGCATTATGAAGCCTAAAATACCACAACGGAGACCCCCGGACTGTTGAACAACTTAAGCTGTACATCAAGCAAGAATGGGAAATAATTCCACCTGAGAAGCTTAAAAAATGTGTCTCCTCAGTTCCCAAACGTTTACTGAGTGTTGTTAAAAGGAAAAGCCATGTAACACAATGGTGAACATGCCCTTTCCCAACTACTTTGGCACTTGTTGCAGCCATGAAATTCTAAGTTAATTATTATTTGCAAAAAAAAAAAAAAAAAGTTTATGAGTTTGAACATCAAATATCTTGTCTTTGTAGCATATTCAATTGAATATGGGTTGAAAAGGATTTGCAAATCATTGTATTCCGTTTATATTTACATCTAACACAATTTCCCAACTCATACGGAAACGGGGTTTGTACTAAAAGTGACTTACTTGATAGACAGTCGTACTTTTGGTGCAGCTGGCCGGGGAAGTTTTTTCAATATCACTTTGAGTAAGCACTCCATATATGTTCGCATAACTTGGCTCCAAGTTTCACATTTATACCCGCAAGTCAGGCCGACCTCACTTTCTTGGCTTCCGTCCTCTGTTTGTGCTTAATTCTACAACCAACACTTCATCCTTCGTCCTTTGATGTTTCCCTCTTACACACATTTATGTGTGCTATGGATATGAGTTTTTTTCCCCCTTGGCCTTAGTCTGGACCCCCTCTCCCAGGGGCCCAGGCTTAGACTGAATATATTTTTTTCCTCACCCCCCCAGCGTTTACCTGTTTCGCATCTTTTTTGTAAGGGGCGCCAAAAGTTGGCAGACCCTTCAGCGATCCTGTTCTGTCTCCCTGTATTGTTTGTCCACTCTTGAATAGGATTGTGCTGAAAATCTTGATTCTGATTCTGATCCTTTCCGCTGCAACCCAAGTTCGACCACTTGGTGGCACTGTTGACTTTATTTTGTTATGGAATCCAAAGGTTGGCAGACACGTTTCTCCTTCTTACACCCCTAGAAATGGTAACCTTCCTCCTTTGGCTCCTATCTGCCCAACACTCCCAACAGTCAGTGCACACGCTCGTCTCTTCTCGCCCCTAATGGTTGATTCTGAGCAACAGGGACTGTTTAGCTTCCCTAATTGGAGAGCAAATGCTAAGCGCTCACACAGCCTCCCTGAATGGACTTAATAAACAGGCACCTCATTAAAACTGGGCAAAATTCTGATGAGACTAGCATCAGTTAGACCTGAAGGAAGGTCTCCGAACAGCATGTGGAGAGGAGGGAGGATTGTGTGTGTGTGTGTGTGTTTGTGTTTGGGGGAAATTAGGATTCAGTTGTGGCTTTCAAATACCCGCTTTTATGTTGTTGCAACATACAAGAACAGTATGACTGCCAAGCCTTTAAACACGGTGAATAAAAATCTTCATGCACGGAGAAAGAAAACGTCTTACGTTGCTCACAACCATGCCATTGGTACGCTGAGTCACACGCTAACAAACTTCCCATCTGGAGAGTCTGATGACATGATTGGAAGGCGGCGCATGATTCTAATCCGCCGGCACTGCCTTGACGCTCTGCCCCCCCGTGGAGTCAGAGTTGTTGCCTCACCGCAGGGGTGGCCGTCCAGACGGTTAAGCGTACTGTCACTTTAAAGCTGAGGGAAAAACAACATTACGGGGACAGATATGGGAAAAGAAAATGCACGTTCCTGCTGGTCCACAACTTCAATTGCTGCAACCGTTGTTCGACTCTACCTATGTTCTTCGATTGATCAGTCAGAGTACCGGTCTTTCTGAAAGATGTAACAACATTTTTTCAACAAAGGTCACAGGTGAAAATGAAAGAATTGGTCCCAATCAACAATCAGCCAGCTACTGCCAAGAGGATTGTCCCCACGATCAATAATTTTTTGTTCCTCTTATACTCCACGAGGCAAAAAAAAAGCCCATCTGGTCCAGACAAACACTTTTATTAATATCTCAATATTTTTAGGCCATATCACGATACACTATATATATCTGGATATTTTGCCTTAGCCTTGAATTAACACTTGATGCATATAATCACAGCAGTATGATGATTCTATGTCCATCCATCCATCCATCCATCTTCTTCCGCTTATCCGAGGTCGGGTCGCGGGGGCAGCAGCCACTTCGTCCAGCTCCTCCCGGGGGATCCCGAGGCGTTCCCAGGCCAGCCGGGAGACGTAGTCTTCCCAACGTGTCCTGGGTCTTCCCCGTGGCCTCCTACCGGTCGGACGTGCCCCAAACACCTCCCGAGGGAGGCGATCGGATGGCATCCTGACCAGATGCCCGAACCACCTCATCTGGCTCCTCTCGATGTGGAGGAGCAGCGGCTTTACTTTGAGCTCCCCCCGGATGACAGAGCTTCTCACCCTATCTCTAAGGGAGAGCCCTGCCACCCGGCGGAGGAAACTCATTTCGGCCGCTTGTACCCGTGATCTTGTCCTTTCGGTCATAACCCAAAGCTCATGACCATAGGTGAGGATGGGAACGTAGATCGACCGGTAAATTGAGAGCTTTGCCTTCCGGCTCAGCTCCTTCTTCACCACAACGGATCGATGCAGCGTCCGCATTACTGAAGATGCCGCACCGATCCGCCTGTCGATCTCACGATCCACTCTTCCCTCACTCGTGAACAAGACTCCAAGGTACTTGAACTCCTCCACTTGGGGCAGGGTCTCCTCCCCAACCCGAAGATGGCATTCCACCCTTTTCCGGGCGAGAACCATGGACTCGGACTTGGAGGTGCTGATTCTCATCCCAGTCGCTTCACACTCGGCTGCGAACCGATCCAGCGAGAGCTGAAGATCCTGGCCAGATGAAGCCATCAGGACCACATCATCTGCAAAAAGCAGAGACCTAATCCTGCAGCCACCAAACCGGATCCCCTCAACGCCTTGACTGCGCCTAGAAATTCTGTCCATAAAAGTTATGAACAGAATCGGTGACAAAGGGCAGCCTTGGCGGAGTCCAACCCTCACTGGAAACGTGTCCGACTTACTGCCGGCAATGCGGACCAAGCTCTGACACTGATCATACAGGGAGCGGACCGCCAAAATCAGATAGTCCGATACCCCATACTCTCTGAGCACTCCCCACAGGACTTCCCGAGGGACACGGTCGAATGCCTTCTCCAAGTCCACAAAGCACATGGTTGGGCAAACTCCCATGCCCCCTCAATGACCCTGCCGAGAGTATTGAGCTGGTCCACAGTTCCACGACCAGGACGAAAACCACACTGTTCCTCCTGAATCCGAGGTTCGACTATCTGTACACCTGAATAGACCTTACCTTATGTGTCTACATTATAACATTCTTGTTCATACTGCATTAATATATGCTCATTTTAAACTTTCATGCAGAGAGGGATATCACAACTAAGTCAATTTAGCAAAAGTGTATTTATTAAACAGTTATTAAGCAGTGGCACAAACATTCATGTCATTTCCAAAACAGTGCAAGATTGACAGAGACATTTTAAAACAATCTATGAGTGCACTTTTGTGAATGATGTCACCAAAATGACATATCAAAACAACATTACCGGTAAATTAAAGTGCACTTTTTGTACAGAACGCCACTACAATAGTTAAAGGGGAACATTATCACCAGACCTATGTAAGCGTCAATATATACCTTGATGTTGCAGAAAAAAGACCATGTATTTTTTTAACCGATTTCCGAACTCTAAATGGGTGAATTTTGGCGAATTAAACGCCTTTCTATTATTCGCTCTCGGATCGATGACGTCATAATGTGACGTCACATCGGGAGGCAATCCGCCGTTTTCTCAAACACATTACAAACACAGAGTCAAATCAGCTCTGTTAGTTTCCGTTTTTTCGACTGTTTTCCGTACCTTGGAGACATCATGCCTCGTCGGTGTGTTGTCGGAGGGTGTAACAACACCAACAGGGACGGATTCAAGTTGCACCAGTGGCCCAAAGATGCGAAAGTGGCAAGAAATTGGACGTTTGTTCCGCACACTTTACCGACGAAAGCTATGCTACGACAGAGATGGCAAGAATGTGTGGATATCCTGCGACACTCAAAGCAGATGCATTTCCAACGATAAAGTCAAAGAAATCTGCCGCCAGACCCCCATTGAATCTGCCGGAGTGTGTGAGCAATTCAGGGACAAAGGACCTCGGTAGCACGGCAAGCAATGGCGGCAGTTTGTTCCCGCAGACGAGCGAGCTAAACCCCCTGGATGTCTTGGCTCACACCGTCAAGAGAAGAATAACGACCCTAGCTTCCCTGGCCTGCTGACATGAGGGTATGTCTACAGAATATATTAATTGATGAAAACTGGGCTGTCTGCACTCTCAAAGTGCATGTTGTTGCCAAATGTATTTCATATGCTGTAAACCTAGTTCATAGTTGTTAGTTTCCTTTAATGCCAAACAAACACATACCAATCGTTGGTTAGAAGGCGATCGCCGAATTCGTCCTCGCTTTCTCCCGTGTCGCTGGCTGTCGTGTCGTTTTCGTCGGTTTCGCTTGCATACGGTTCAAACCGATATGGCTCAATAGCTTCGGTTTCTTCTTCAATTTCGTTTTCACTACCTGCCTCCACACTACAACCATCCGTTTCAATACATGCGTAATCTGTTGAATCGCTTAAGCCGCTGAAATCCGAGTCTGAATCCGAGCTAATGTCGCTATAGCTTGCTGTTCTTTCCGCCATGTTTGTTTGTGTTGGCTTCACTGTGTGACGTCACAGGAAAATGGACGGGTGGTTAAAATCAGGCACTTTGAAGCTTTTTTTAGGGATATTGCATGATGGGTAAAATTTTGAAAAAAACTTCGAAAAATATAATAAGCCCCTGGGAACTGATTTTTAATGGTTTTAACAATTCTGAAATTGTGACAATGTTCCCCTTTAAAGTAACAATCCACATTTTACATTATCAATGCAGTAAACTGCATCTGAAGATAAAAAAAGTCTTGTTTTGTCGGGAGAACATCGGGTTTCCATAATCTACCCATTTCTTTGCTTATCGCCCCGCTTGTGGCTCAACAGTAATTGGACGCCATTACATTTCCCCACGCTTACGGAGTGCCCGAGGATCAAAAAGGAGTCAGCACCCATGAACGTTAATCGCGCGTTAAAAAAAAATATTGCAGGTAAAGGAATTATTAGTTAACGCTTTATTATCGCGTTAGGTTTGACAGCCCTAATTAATATGAATTTTGAGTTTTACAAGACACAGAGTCAACACCTTATGGTCCTGTGATTAGGAACAGCCATAGCAGTTTTCATAACAAAAAGAATCCCTCCTAGGAGTCTGCTTGACGGGTCAACATAGACAGCATGTCGTCAGCTTAATACAGTTTGAGGTTGAAACTCTATAGAGTGCATTTAAATGAATATTTGCACTTTAAAGATCAACTACGAAGGACAGCAGTGAGCGATGAAAAATGGGAGGAAGTAAACTTGAGTAGAGTTGCATTTTTTCTTTCCGGGGTTTTAGTATGAATCATGCTGCAACACCATGTGGACTGACCTTTAGTCTTTTGTCCCTCTTGCAGTCTTTTGAAGCCCAGATGTGGACTGACAGTTTTTGTTTCTTATTAGCGGCATCGGGCGCACGTCAACATGCATTCTACAGTAACACCTATGAGGGGGAAGACATGCATGGCCTGACACCAGCTATGTGTTACATTTATCCCCCATGGAGCAGGAGTGATTAGAGAGGGACACACTGAATCATTCCACTTTGGTATGTTTGTACTTATGTTTATGACAACACTGCCCTCACACCACCAAATTTTGACGTTGGTATTTTTCAAATCCTGGTTACAGCACTGCATCTTTTGTTTTATACACGCCTCATTTATAGAATAAAGTATGTCCAAACATTTGAGTGGCACCATGAATTCAACCACAACTTTTACATTTTTTGCTATTGTGGAGAATGCATATATGTTTAAGAGTTATTTCTCTATTCATAGCCATGTTTGATCAGCCATTACTTTTCCTTTGTATATTCTACCACTCTCTCTTTGTCTTCAGATTGTCTGTTTAGTGTCTTAACCCTTGGAATGTGAAACACAACACCCACTCTTTCCTTATCAATGTTGCGAGGGGGAGAGATGGGGGTTTTCTTTGTGTGCAAAGGAGTTGGCTTTTCCGTTGGAATGCCAGATCAACGAGAGTAGCCGATATGAATGTATTGGTTAAGTTGACCTCCTAAAGCTTTAGTAAAATTTGAAAATATTCCAATTCTGTCTTGATGGTCCTTCTTACTCAGCATATATGTCATTGAAAGAACTTGGGATTGACCAGTAACTTAGATTCCCTGGGAGGAAGAGCTGGTTGACGCAACACTATCAATGTCGTTGTTATGAACCTACCTAAAGTACAGTTATTTTTTTTGCCTTCACTGAGTACACATTATTACACAACCACAATATATTTTCAAAATATGTCAATAAACAAATTATACTGTGCTGAGTATCAGCTTTAATTAAGAGACTTTGCAAAATATTGGCATTTACCATTTAGAAAGGTACACGCAGTAGAAAATGATAGATGGCTATAGTACAGCGATTCTCAAACTGTGGTACGTGTGCGCCATCTGGTGGTAAGCCAAATAATCACTTTGGTTTTATTTTCCTTTATTCAAACACATTGTTACTGTTCAAACTGTATGTAATGTTAAAGTGGTCCAACATATTTAATACACTTGTTAATGAATACTTAGGCCTACTGTACTTTAATGTTGGTCATTATGGTGGTACTTGGAGAGCCCAATTTTTTCAGAAGTGGTACTTTGTGAAAAAAGTTTGAGAAACAATACTATAGTAAATTTTGCATAATTGTGTGAATGCTCCAAAAGCATTCACACATATGGTTTTCTACACCAAAATGCATCCTCTTAGTGTGATGTCTTCTACAGAACTGAAGCCTGTTTTCCCGCATAGACAAAATTAAAAACCCTTCTTTTTAAAAATCCTTTTTCTTTTAAACATATGCATACTAGTTTTAGCTATTTGGCTGTTCTAGTTTTTATTTTTATTTATTTATTTATTTATTTTTAATACACTGTAGCACTTTGAGGTTGTTTACTCAATGTAAAGGGCTTTTTACAAATAAAATCTATTATTATTATTATTATTATTATTATAATTGTTTGTATTTACACTACAAATCTTAATCTAGGATGTTGAATCAAGTAAAATTATCTGTCCACGCAGCTATTTAATTTCACTAGTTTTTAGTATTTTTCCCCTAAAATCTAGTCTTTTTATCTTATATTTTGACAGTTTTGTTTTGCAGTATACTGTTGTCTATTTTGGGATGGAACTTTACCTGAAGACATATTTGTTCCGTCCAGAAGTATTAAATATTACCATCAGCATTGGAGGGGCTTTTTCAGCTGAACGTGGCAGTCTTTTCTTTTATTGAGCACTGTGCACGGCAATTCATGGAGAAACTTCGAACATCCCGATATAAATGAACAGGGTGATGCACAATGCCAGAAACAACACTGCAAAAACTGAAATCTAAGTAAGATTAAATATCTCAAATAAGGGTGATATTTGCTTATTTTCTGTCTGATAAAATAATGCCTCCCACTAAGCAGATTTTATGTTAGAGTGTTTTACTTCTTTTAAGGGTTTTGGTCCTAAATGATCTCCGTAAGATATTGAGATTTGATGACCTATATTGAGTAAAACATGCTTAAAACTAGAATATCAACTGATGCAAAGCTGTGTCGTCAACACTCACATGTATAAAACTACTTTTTTAAAGTAATAATTTCTTATTTCAATCATAAAAAAAAAAATCATGACTGACACAATTTTGTCAAATTAAAACAGATGCCAGCCAAATGGACTTTGCTGTTTTATTTTCAATGAAACAATAGAAAATACGTACTCATATAGTAGTACAGTTTGCACAGTACAATAAACGGACAGTTAATATTTAAACATTTAACATTTCAAACAATTTTGAACAGAAATAGTTCATGCACATTCAGATGAATTCTTCAAAATTACAATTAAAACAATTTTGGCCGGGGGCCGGGCTGTATATATGCGCACTAGTTGACTGAAAGAGCACGCACTTGGCGCGATGATGTCATGTTATCCATGGAAAAATGCATTTTTAAACGATATGATTTGCCTGAGAGACCCCGAGAGTAACAAGCGACTGCCTTGTTGCCTTTCCATTAAGAACAATAAATTACTTTTTAGTATAAGTTTGCTGGTTTCAAGAAATGTAATGCATGGCACAAGCATTTACTTAATTTAAGAATATTTTTCAACATATTGAGCAAAAAGGTCTCTTTTTTTTCTCCCAAGAAAAGTGCACTTGTTATCAGTGAGAATATACTTATTTAAGGTATTTTTGGGTTCATTGAAGTTAGCTAATTAGGGCCCGCATTGGCCCATTGCAAAAGGACTCCCACAGGGAGTCCTTATGCAATGGGACATAATTAGGGCCCGCATTGGCCCATTGCAAAAGGACTCCCACAGGGAGTCCTTATGCAATGGGACATAAGGACCTATTGTTTTTCGTTCGTTTTATTCTTTATTATTCTTCCGCCGCCTCTTCGCGCACTAATTTGACCCACTTAACATACTTCAAAACTCACCATATTTGACCCACACATCAGGACCTGCGAAAATTGTCTTTTAATAAAAAAACCAAACTGCAAAAATCAAATTTGCGCTCTAGCGCCCCCTAGGAAAAAAAACAACTAGACTGCCTGTAACTCCCACTAGGAAGGTCGGAAAGACATGAAACAAAATCCTCTATGTAGGTCTGACTCAGACCTAACTTTCATAATGGTACATTCTCGGGCTAAAATCAACAGGAAGTTGGCAATTCCCCCTTCAAGACAAAAAAGTACTAAAAACAGTCACTTTTGCCTCTTTGAGCTGTAATTTGACCCCCTTAACATGCTTCAAAACTCACCAAACTGAACACACACATCAGGACTGGCAAAAACTTTCATCTAATAAAAAAACCTAACCCCAAATTCAAAAATTGTGCTCTACAGCAATTTTTGAATAAAACGCACAAAAAACTGCTCCTCGCATGAAAACAATTGCAAAACTGCCTGTAACTCCCACTGGGAAGGTCGGACAGAGATGAAACAAAAACCTCTATGTAGGTCTAAGTAAAAAAAATTGACAACCCCCAGCAAAAATCAACAGGAAGTTTGTTATCCATCCATCCATTTTCTACCGCTTATTCCCTTTGGGGTCGCGGGGGGCGCTGGAGCCTATCTCAGCTACAATCGGGCGGAAGGCGGGGTACACCCTGGACAAGTCGCCACCTCATCGCAGGGCCAACACAGATAGACAGACAACATTCACACTCACATCCACACACTAGGGCCAATTTAGTGTTGCCAATCAACTTATCCCCAGGTGCATGTCTTTGGAGGTGGGAGGAAGCCGGAGTACCCGGAGGGAACCCACGCAGTCACGGGGAGAACATGCAAACTCCACACAGAAAGATCCCGAGCCCGGGATTGAACCCAAGACTACTCAGGACCTTCGTATTGTGAGGTAGATGCACTAACCCCTCTGCCACCGTGAAGCCCATGAAGTTTGTTATTCCCCCTTCAAAACAAAATTTTTGTAAAAACCGGTCACCTTTCTTCAAAATCTATCTCCTCTGAGCGCGTTTGTTGTTTCGCCTTCAAACTAACACAGGTGAGAGATAAAACCCTTGTGATTAAAAGTATAGAACAACTTTTTAATACCTGCTCCGGTTTTGATTTTATGACCCTTCAAAGACCCGCTGCACTGATGCTCCTGCGGTGCTGTTTTTTTAAGATGGCTGCTCAAAAGCAGGAAGCACCAACGTGCCCACACAATGCAGACAAGGTAGGTACACTAGACAAAAGTCTTGGGACACTTCAGACTAAAAGTAGACAAAAGTATTGGGACACTTAGGACTAGCACCTGCCAAATACGCGGGCCCGACAAACGCTGCTTGCAGCTTTAATTATTCTTTCTTATTCCGCAGCTTTGCGCACTACTTTCACCCCCTTCACATGCTTCAAAACTCACCAAATTTGACGCACACATAAAAAAACTCGAACAAAACTCTTTGGTAAAAATACCAAACCCCAAAACTCAAAATTGCGCTCTAGCGCCCCCTACCAAGTAAACTTTTTCTAACTCCCAGTACGAATGTCGTAGAGACATGAAACAGACTTAAATTTTTATAATTTATTTCCTCGGGCAAAAATCAACAGGATGTTGGCAATTTCCCCCTTCAAGACAAAAAAGTACTAAAAACAGTCAGTTTTGCTTCTTTGAGCTGAAATTTGACCCCCTTAACACGCTTCAAAACTCACCGAACTCAACGCACACATCAGGACTGGCAAAAATTGCGATCTAATAAAGAAACCTAACCCCAATTTTGAAAATTGACCTCTACAGCAATTTTTGAATAAAACTGATAAAAAACTGCTCCTCGGAAGAAAATGATTACAAAACTGCCTGTAACTCCCACTGGGAAGATCGGACAGACATGAAACAAAAACCTCTATGTAGGTCTCACTTACACCTACATTTCATAAATTGACAACCCCCAGCAAAAATCAACAGGAAGTTTGCTATTCCCCCTTCAACACAACATTTTTGTAAAAAGCGGTCACCTTTCTTCAAAATCTATCTCCTCTGAGAGCGTTTGTCGTTTCGCCTTCAAACTAACACAGGTGAGAGATAAAACCCTTGTGATTAAAAGTATAGATGGGATTTTTAATTTTACTTGTTTTGGAAAGTCTTGACAAGCCAAATTTTTTTGTTCTATTGGCAGATATTTTTGCTTAGTTCAAATAAAATACCTCTAATTTTTGTATTTTTTTTTTTCTTGTTTCTGAACACTGACTTTTTGCAGTGAAAGCTGGCACCTTCCACACGCTGACTCAGACAGTTTGGCAAACTTCCACGCAGAAGAACATCAGCAAGAACAATTGTGGCCCCGAGGAGTTAAAGAAGGGTTGACGGGGTGTTCATGGGTTAGCGGAAGCCGCACTGTAACATGGTTGTAAATGCAAATTGTGCCTCGTTTGGCCTCACGAATGAGCATCCAAGCTGCTCCTGCTCACTTATTAACATTCCGCGCAGCACAAAACAAGTAAAGCGTGCATCCCACAACGGACCGCAGTAACCGGATTGTTTGATTCTTCAAGGGAAGTTTGGATCAGATCGTCAAATTGAGTGTGTAATGACATCTATTAGGTTCTCAGTCAAAGCCTGAGCAGATCTGTGTTTCCATTACGCAAGTTGACCTTGCTGAGAGCGCAGAGCTAATATTCTCCTCGTCAGTACGTTTTCCTTCCCAGCCACAGGTACAGCGACGCACATTAAACTCCCATCAGGGAACCCTTGGTTTGTGTTTTCACCCCCGCAGTGTCCGACTAATGGGAGAATCGGGCCGCCATGGATCCGTCACGGTTGCGCTGCGCCTAAGTTGGCCACAGATTGGCCTAACCTTCTTTGCTCAAAGACTCCTATTGATCAGCGAAAGGCGGCGGATCGAGGAACGTGGGAGGAATCCTAAACGAGCAAAGTAAGCCTGCTAACATTCTTCAGACGTTGCAGCCTATTTTCACCTATTTTGCATACATAATAACACACTCGCACGCGTTTGAGAGAAAAATGGCATCCCACTTACGGAACACATGTACTCTGAACAATAAAATACATCCTCGCATGGAGCACCAAATTATTTCCCTTTTCAGGGATCAGAATCAATCTTGACAATGACTGTCATCTTCTGTTGAATTCAAGTGATTGAAAGTGACCTCAACAATGCAAACGCCTTCCTTCCGTTTACACAGTGAGGCCATTAAAGAGGACATTGTGCAACTCAACGGCACACTGTATTCTATCAAATCTGGTTGGTGTATCGATGTCACTCTGAAAAGACTATAATTGCGCTGGTAATTGCACGTCAGGTATTACAACAAAAGCGTCATTATGTGCATTCATCTGGAGGCGGGTCCGAAAAAAAAAAAACGTGGAAATTGTGTATCTGCACTGCAAAAAGTCAGTGTTCAAAAACAAGAAAAAAAGAGGAGTATTTTATTTGAACTAAGCAAAATTATCTGCCAATAGAACAAGAAACTTCGGCTTGTCAAGACTTTCCAAAACAAGTAAAATTAAAGCTGCAAGCAGCGTTGGACGGGACCGAATTTTGCTGGTGTTTCCTGCCTTTACCCATTAAACATATCTTTACTTGCCCATTACCTACCTTCCCTGCATCCTGGGGTCACACTGGTGCTTCTGTCTTTCACCCATACAACATATCTTTACCCGCACATTACCTACCTTCTCTGCATAGTGGGGCCACGCTGGTGTTAGTCCTAAGTGTCTCAATACTTTTGTCTAGTGTTAGTCTTAAGTGTCCCAATACTTTTGTCCAGTGTTAGTCCTAAGTATCCCAATATTTTTGTCCAGTGTTAGTCCTAAGTGTGCCAATATTTTTGTCCAGTGTTAGTCCTAAGTGTCCCAATACTTTTGTCTAGTGTTAGTCCTATGTGTCCCAATACTTTTGTCCAGTGTTAGTCCTAAATGTCCCAATACTTTTGTCCAGTGTTAGTCCTAAGTGTCCAAATACTTTTGTCTACTGTTAGTCCTAAGACTTTTGTCTACTGTTAGTCCTAAGTGTCCCAATACTTTTGTCTAGTGTTAGTCCTAAGTGTCCCAATACTTTTGTCTAGTGTTAGTCCTAAGTGTCCCAATACTTTTGTCTAGTGTTAGTTCTATGTGTCCCAATACTTTTGTCTAGTGTTAGTCCTAAGTGTCCCAATACTTTTGACTAGTGTTAGTTCTATGTGTCCCAATACTTTTGTCCAGTGTTAGTCCTGAGTGTCCCAATATTTTTGTCTAGTGTTAGTCCTAAGTGTCCAAATACTTTTGTCTACTGTTAGTCCTAAGTGTCCCAATACTTTTGTCTAGTGTTAGTCCTAAGTGTCCCAATACTTTTGTCTAGTGTTAGTCCTAAGTGTCCCAATATTTTTGTCTAGTGTTAGTCCTAAGTGTCCAGATACTTTTGTCTACTGTTAGTCCTAAGTGTCCCAATACTTTTGTCTAGTGTTAGTCCTAAGTGTCCCAATACTTTTGTCTAGTGTTAGTTCTATGTGTCCCAATACTTTTGTCTAGTGTTAGTCCTAAGTGTCCCAATACTTTTGACTAGTGTTAGTTCTATGTGTCTCAATACTTTTGTCCAGTGTTAGTCCTGAGTGTCCCAATATTTTTGTCTAGTGTTAGTCCTAAGTGTCCAAATACTTTTGTCTACTGTTAGTCCTAAGTGTCCCAATACTTTTGTCTAGTGTTAGTCCTAAGTGTCCCAATACTTTTGTCTACTGTTAGTCCTAAGTGTCGCAATACTTTTGTCTACTGTTAGTCCTAAGTGTCCCAATACTTTTGTCTAGTGTTAGTCCTAAGTGTCCCAATACTTTTGTCTAGTGTTAGTCCTAAGTGTCCCAATACTTTTGTCTAGTGTTAGTCCTAAGTGTCCCAATACTTTTGTCTAGTGTTAGTCCTAAGTGTCCCAATACTTTTGTCTAGTGTTAGTCCTAAGTGTCCCAATACTTTTGTCCAGTGTTAGTCCTAAGTGTCCCAATACTTTTGTCCAGTGTTAGTCCTAAGTGTCCCAATATTTTTGTCTAGTGTTAGTCCTATGTGTCCCAATACTTTTGTCCAGTGTTAGTCCTAAGTGTCCCAATACTTTTGTCTACTGTTAGTTATAAGTGTCCCAATACTTTTGTCCAGTGTTAGTCCTAAGTGTCCCAATACTTTTGTCCAGTGTTAGTCCTAAGTGTCCCAATACTTTTGTCTACTGTTAGTTATAAGTGTCCCAATACTTTTGTCCAGTGTTAGTCCTAAGTGTCCCAATATTTTTGTCTAGTGTTAGTCCTATGTGTCCCAATACTTTTGTCCAGTGTTAGTCCTAAGTGTCCCAATACTTTTGTCTACTGTTAGTTATAAGTGTCCCAATACTTTTGTCCAGTGTTAGTCCTATGTGTCCCAATACTTTTGTCCAGTGTTAGTCCTAAGTGTCCCAATACTTTTGTCTACTGTTAGTTATAAGTGTCCCAATACTTTTGTCCAGTGTTAGTCCTAAGTGTCCCAATACTTTTGTCCAGTGTTAGTCCTAAGTGTCCCAATACTTTTGTCTAGTGTTAGTCCTATGTGTCCCAATACTTTTGTCCAGTGTTAGTCCTAAGTGTCCCAATACTTTTGTCTACTGTTAGTTATAAGTGTCCCAATACTTTTGTCTAGTGTTAGTCCTAAGTGTCCAAATACTTTTGTCGACGGCGTGGCGAAGTTGGTAGAGTGGCCGTGCCAGCAATCGGAGTGTTGCTGGTTACTGGGATTCAATCCCCACCTTCTACCATCCTAGTCACGTCCGTTGTGTCCTTGGGCAAGACACTTCACCCCTTGCTCCTGATGGCTGCTGGTTAGCGCCTTGCATGGCAGCTCCTGCCATCAGTGTGTGAATGTGTGTGTGAATGGGTGAATGTGGTGATACTGTCAAAAGCGCTTTGAGTACCTTGAAGGTAGAAAAGCGCTATACAAGTATAACCCATTTATCATTTATTTACTGTTAGTCCTAAGTGTCCCAATACTTTTGTCTAGTGTTAGTCCTAAGTGTCCAAATACTTTTGTCTACTGTTAGTCTTAAGTGTCCCAATACTTTTGTCCAGTGTTAGTCCTAAGTGTCCCAATATTTTTGTCCAGTGTTAGTCCTAAGTGTCCAAATACTTTTGTCTACTGTTACTCCTAAGTGTCCTAATACTTTTGTCTACTGTTAGTCCTAAGTGTCCCAATACTTTTGTCTACTGTTAGTCCTAAGTGTCCCAATACTTTTGTCTAGTGTTAGTCCTAAGTGTCCCAATATATTTGTCTACTGTTAGTCCTAAGTGTCCCAATACTTTTGTCTACTGTTAGTCCTAAGTGTCCAAATACTTTTGTCTACTGTTAGTCCTAAGTGTCCAAATACTTTTGTCTACTGTTAGTCCTCAGTGTCCCAATACTTTTGTCTAGTGTTAGTCCTAAGTGTCCCAATACTTTTGTCTACTGTTAGTCCTAAGTGTCCCAATACTTTTGTCTAGTGTTAGTCCTAAGTGTCCCAATACTTTTGTCTACTGTTAGTCCTAAATGTCCCAATACTTTTGTCCAGTGTTAGTCCTAAGTGTCCCAATACTTTTGTCCAGTGTTAGTCCTAAGTGCTAAGTGTCCCAATATTTTTGTCCAGTGTTAGTCCTAAGTGTCCCAATACTTTTGTCCAGTGTTAGTCCTAAGTGTCCCAATAGTTTTGTCTAGTCTTAGTCCTAAGTGTCCAAATACTTTTGTCTACTGTTAGTCCTAAGTGTCCCAATACTTTTGCCTAGTGTTAGTCCTAAGTGTCCCAATATTTTTGTCTACTGTTAGTCCTAAGTGTCCCAATACTTTTGTCCAGTGTTAGTCCTAAGTGTCCCAATATTTTTGTCTAGTCTTAGTCCTAAGTGTCCAAATACTTTTGTCTACTGTTAGTCGTAAGTGTCCCAATACTTTTGTCTAGTGTTAGTCCTAAGTGTCCAGATACTTTTGTCTACTGTTAGTCCTAAGTGTCCCAATACTTTTGTCTACTGTTAGTCCTAAGTGTCCAGATACTTTTGTCTACTGTTAGTCCTAAGTGTCCCAATACTTTTGTCTAGTGTTAGTCCTAAGTGTTCAGATACTTTTGTCTACTGTTAGTCCTAAGTGTTGATGACACAGCTTTGCAACAGCTGTAATATCTTACTGAGATCATTTAGGACCAAAACAAGTAAAACACTCAAACTTAAAATCTGCATAGTGAGAAGAATTATCTTATCAGACAGAAAATAAGCAAATATCACCCTTATTTGAGATATTTAATTTGACTTAGATTTCAGTTTTTGCAGTGTGTAAACTTTTTGTCATCTGCTGACAAAATAGATTCTTGTTGGATCTTTTCCCCTTTCAGGCCCTCCTCCTCCTGATTGCTCAACGAGGCTGCCGAGTGGGACGATTGGCGCCCGAGGTGGGCCGGTGATTATCCGAGCTCATGCTGGGTGGGAAATCTTCTCCCCCCCCCGCCTGACCTTGCTCGCCAGCCGTCGACGGCCCCGTGCCACCCAGATGCAGCGCCGCACTGATCATCCCATTCCGAGTCGCAAGGAATCTCTCAACCCAGTTTTTGAGCTTGCCTCTAAATGCTGAGCGGTGCTCCTGCAACCCAGTCCCTGATTTTTAGGGCACGGTGGCACTTAGTCCACGCTGGAAAAGTTGTTGCAGATTTGTAGTTTCGCCAGGCAGACTGGGATGTTTGAAAAAGAGCTTAAAGTGGCCACTCAGGCTCTGTCTACACTAATGTTGTAACGATACCAATATTTTGGTACAGGTGCCGGTACTAAAATTATTTCGATACTATTCTAAATAAAGGGGACCACAAAAAATTGTATTATTGGCTTTATTTTAACAAAAAAATCTTAGGGTACATTAAACATATGTCTCTTATGCAAGTTTGTGCTTAAATAAAATAGTGAACATACTAGACAACTTGTCCTTTAGTAGTAAATAAACAAACTCTAAATTATTGTAAACTCAAGACAGCCATGACATTATGTTCTTTACAAGTGTATGTAAACTTTTGACCACGACTGTGTGTGTGTGTGGGTGTATATATATATATATATATATATACAAACCCTGTTTCCATATGAGTTGGGAAATTGTGTTAGATGTAAATATAAATGGAATACAATGATTTGCAAATCCTTTTCAACCCATATTCAATTGAATGCACTACAAAGACAAGATATTTGATGTTCAAACTCATAAACTTTATAATTTTTTTTGCAAATAAAAATTAACTTACAATTTCATGGCTGCAACACGTGCCGAAGTAGTTGGGAAAGGGCATGTCCACCACTGTGTTACATGGCCTTTCCTTTTAACAACACTCAGTAAACATTTGGGAACTGAGGAGACACATTTTTTAAGCTTCTCAGGTGGAATTCTTTCCCATTCTTGCTTGATGTACAGCTTAAGTTGTTCAACAGTCCGGGGGTCTCCGTTGTGGTATTTTAGGCTTCATAATGCGCCACACATTTTCAATGGGAGACATGTCTGAACTACAGGCAGGCCAGTCTAGTACCCGCTTCCTTTTACTATGAAGCCACGTTGATATAACACGTGGCTTGGCATTGTCTTGCTGAAATAAGCAGGGGCGTCCATGGTAACGTCGCTTGGATGGCAACATATGTTGCTCCAAAACCTGTATGTACCTTTCAGCATTAATGGAGCCTTCACAGATGTGTAAGTTACCCATGTCTTGGGCTCTAATACACCCCCATACCATCACAGATGCTGGCTTTTCCACTTTGCGCCTATAACAATCCGGATGGTTCTTTTCCTCTATGGTCCGGAGGACACGACATCCACAGTTTCCAAAAACAATTTGAAATGTGGACTCGTCAGACCACAGAACACTTTTCCACTTTGTATCAGTCCATCTTAGATGAGCTCAGGCCCTGCGAAGCCGACGGCGTTTCTGGGTGTTGTTGATAAACGGTTTTCGCCTTGCATAGGAGAGTTTTAACTTGCACTTACAGATGTAGCGACCAACTGTAGTTACTGACAGTGGGTTTCTGAAGTGTTCCTGAGCCCATGTGGTGATATCCTTTACACACTGATGTCGCTTGTTGATGCAGTCCAGCCTGAGGGATCGAAGGTCACAGGCTTAGCTGCTTACGTGCAGTGATTTCTCCAGATTCTCTGAACCCTTTGATGAAATTATGGACCGTAGATGGTGAAATCCCTAAATTCCTTACAATAGCTGGTTGAGAAAGGTTTTTCTTAAACTGTTCAACAATTTGCTCACGCATTTGTTGACAAAGTGGTGACCCTCGCCCCATCCTTGTTTGTGAATGACTGAGCATTTCATGGAATCCACTTTTATACGCAATCATGGCACCCACCTGTTCCCAATTAGCCTGTTCACCTGTGGGATGTTCCAAATAAGTGTTTGATGAGCATTCCTCAACTTTATCAGTATTTATTGCCACCTTTCCCAACTTCTTTGTCACGTGTTGCTGGCATCAAATTCTAAAGTTAATGATTATTTGCAAAAAAAAAAAATGTTTATCAGTTTGAACATCAAATATGTTGTCTTTGTAGCATATTCAACTGAATATGGGTTGAAAATGATTTGCAAATCATTGTATTCCGTTTATTTTTACATCTAACACATTTTCCCAACTCATATGGAAACGGGGTTTGTATTTTTTTTTTTGGTTTAACTTGTTGGACGTATAAACCTTTATTACTGTACATCAAAAAGTATCTGTTATTTTAAAGTGGCACAAACCACCTTCACATTTTTTTGGGGTTTGGTTACCGGTCAAATTAGTTTAGTTTGCTTGAAAACGAAATTAAAAATATTTTTTATTGTATGTGTTAACTCAACATTTTGCAATGAGCCTAATCTATGTTAACATATTACAAGTTCTGTTTTTAACAGTCTGGAGTGTTTGGTCGTCATGGTAAGAGTTATAATAGACTGTAAAAAGGTCAGAAGTGTTTGCCCTTTCTTTCACTCGTAAAGTTAACATTGAAAATAAATTCACCAGTAAATGTCAGTCAAACTGCAGATACAAATGAAAAAAACACATTTAAAAATACCGCAGAATTCACGGGAGGAATTGACAGCAAGTCGGCAAGTGAGAATTGTCTCGCCCAGTGTTGCCAAGTTGGCGACTGCTCCACAGATCCTCTGTAGTTCAAAGTACCGAGCGACAAAACCGATGCACTGAAGTTAACGTCCTTCATGACCAGTGAGGGATGTTACAAGTCCCTCCCCAGTGTGTACAGGTAAAAGCCAGTAAATTAGAATATTTTGAAAAACTTGATTTATTTCAGTAATTGCATTCAAAAGGTGTAACTTGTACATTATATTTATTCATTGCACACAGACTGATGCATTCAAATGTTTATTTCATTTAATTTTGATGATTTGAAGTGGCAACAAATGAAAATCCAAAATTCCGTGTGTCACAAAATTAGAATATTACTTAAGGCTAATACAAAAAAGGGATTTTTAGAAATGTTGGCCAACTGAAAAGTATGAAAATGAAAAATATGAGCATGTACAATACTCAATACTTGGTTGGAGCTCCTTTTGCCTCAATTACTGCGTTAATGCGGCGTGGCATGGAGTCCATGAGTTTCTGGCACTGCTCAGGTGTTATGAGAGCCCAGGTTGCTCTGATAGTGGCCTTCGACTCTTCTGCGTTTTTGGGTCTGGCATTCTGCATCTTCCTTTTCACAATACCCCACAGATTTTCTATGGGGCTAAGGTCAGGGGAGTTGGCGGGCCAATTTAGAACAGAAATACCATGGTCCGTAAACCAGGCACGGGTAGATTTTGCGCTGTGTGCAGGCGCCAAGTCCTGTTGGAACTTGAAATCTCCATCTCCATAGAGCAGGTCAGCAGCAGGAAGCATGAAGTGCTCTAAAACTTGCTGGTAGACGGCTGCGTTGACCCTGGATCTCAGGAAACAGAGTGGACCGACACCAGCAGATGACATGGCACCCCAAACCATCACTGATGGTGGAAACTTTACACTAGACTTCAGGCAACGTGGATCCTGTGCCTCTCCTGTCTTCCTCCAGACTCTGGGACCTCGATTTCCAAAGGAAATGCAAAATTTGCATGGTTGGGTGATGGTTTGGGGTGCCATGTCATCTGCTGGTGTCGGTCCACTCTGTTTCCTGAGATCCAGGGTCAACGCAGCCGTCTACCAGCAAGTTTTAGAGCACTTCATGCTTCCTGCTGCTGACCTGCTCTATGAACTGAAATAAATCAAGTTTTTCAAAATATTCTAATTTACTGGCTTTTACCTGTAGATGTAGATATATATATATATATATATATATATATATATATATATATATATGTATATATATATATATATATATATATATATATATATATATATATATATATATATATATATATATATATATATATATATATATATATATATATATATATATATATATCCCTGCGACCCCGAAGGGAATATGCGGTAGAAAATGGATGGATGGATGGATGGATGGATGGATATATATATATATATATATAAGAAATAATTGACTTTCAGTGAATTCTAGCTATATATATATATATATATATATATATATATATATATATATACATATATATATATATATATATATATACATATATCCCTGCGACCCCGAAGGGAATAAGCGGTAGAAAATGGATGGATGGATGGATTGATGGATGGATATATATATATATATATATATATATATATATATATATATATATATATATATATATATATATATATATATATATATATAAGAAATAATTGACTTTCAGTGAATTCTAGCTATATATATATATATATATATATATATATATATATATATATATATATATACATATATATATATACATATATATATATATACATATATATATATATATATATATATATATATATATATATATATATATATATATATATATATATATATATATATATACATATATATATATATATAAATAAAAGAAATACTTGAATTTCAGTGTTCATTTATTTACACCTATAAACACACATAACACTCATCTACTCATTGTTGAGTTAAGGATTGAATCGTCCATCCTTGTTCTATTCTCTGTCACTATCTTTCTAACCATGCTGAACACCCTCTCTGATGATGCATTGCTGTGTGGCACGCACAAAAGTGCTTTCATCAAATGCACTAGATGGCAGTATTGTCCTGTTTAAGAGTGTCACAACATTGCTGTTTACGGCAGACGGATTGCTTTACTGTAGACGTTCTTTATATTGGGGGAAAGCGGACTCAGGTCCGCACGGAGCTGGAGGGGGCGTGGCCTCCAGCTCCGCCTGAATTTCGGGAGAAAATTTGTCCCGGGAGGTTTTCGGGAGAGGCGCTGAATTTCGGGAGTCTCCCGGAAAATCCGGGAGGGTTGGTAAGTATGATTTACACAAACTCAACAAAGCACATATACTAGGCAAAAAATAATATATTAAAGGGGAACATTACCACCAGACTTATGTAAGCGTCAATATATACCTTGATGTTGCAGAAAAAAGACCATATATTTTTTTAACCAATTTCCGAACTCTAAATGGGTGAATTTTGGCGAATTAAACGCCTTTCTATTATTCACTCTCGGAGCGATGACGTCACAACGGGAAGCAATCCGCCATTTTCTCAAACACATTACAAACACCGAGTCGAATCAGCTCTGTTATTTTCCGTTTTTTCGACTGTTTTCCGTACCTTGGAGACATCATGCCTCGTCGGTGTGTTGTCGGAGGGTGTAACAACACCAACAGGGACGGATTCAAGTTGCACCAGTGGCCCAAAGATGCGAAAGTGGCAAGAAATTGGACGAAATTTGTTCAAAATACGAGCGTGTGGGGAAAGCCGACGAAATGGTCAGTCGTTTGTTCCGCACACTTTACCGACGAAAGCTATGCTACGACAGAGATGGCAAGAATGTGTGGATATCCTGCGACACTCAAAGCAGATGCATTTCCAACGATAAAGTCAAAGAAATCTGCCGCCAGACCCCCATTGAATCTGCCGGAGTGTGTGAGCAATTCAGGGACAAAGGTCTTCGGTAGCACGGCAAGCAATGGCGGCAGTTTGTTCCCGCAGACGAGCGAGCTAAACCCCCTGGATGTCTTGGCTCACACCGCTTCTACCGTACCTTATGCCACCGAAGATGATCAAGAGAAGAATTTCGACCCTAGCTTCCCTGGCCTGCTGACATCAACTCCAAAACTGGACAGATCAGCTTTCAGGAAAAGAGAGCGGATGAGGGTATGTCTACAGAATATATTAATTGATGAAAACTTTTTTCATTACTCGCGGTTGGACAAAAACAGCACATTTAAAATGCTGAAGTCGTGGAAAAAATATATGTTCTTAGCACGCCTGAAATGGGCTGTCTGCACTCTCAAAGTGCATGTTGTTGCCAAATGTATTTCATATGCTGTAAACCTAGTTCATAGTTGTTAGTTTCCTTTAATGCCAAACAAACACATACCAATCGTTGGTTAGAAGGCGATCGCCGAATTCGTCCTCGCTTTCTCCCGTGTCGCTGGCTGTCGTGTCGTGGTAGCGGGGGTGTATATTGTAGTGTCCCGGAACAGTTAGTGCTGCAGGGGGTTCTGGGTATTTTTTCTGTTGTGTTTATGTTGTGTTACGGTGCGGATGTTCTCCCGAAATATGTTTGTCATTCTTGAAGGGGTTTGTGCTGAAAACAAAGTTTCGTTGTACTTGTGCAATGAGAATAAAGACCTATCCATCTATCTGTCATGACTTGGACTTTGGCTTGGTTTGTTCTCCCGTGGTGCAAATGAACTGGACTGGTCATGGCGTGAAGGTAAATACATGATTTATTTAAACTATCAAAAAAGGAATAAACGAAAAGCGCGCACAGGGGCGGAGGTACAAAACTAGACTTTAAACACAAAGCTTGCACATTGGCAGAAACTATGAACAATTAAACAAAACACTAACTGTGGCTTAACAAACAAAAACTTACTTGGCATGGAACCGGCATGAAAAAAAGAGTAGCAAGGGTCATCAGGGTGTGGAGAGTGTGCAGGAGCATAAATGCGGGGATGTCGTCAGGACGAACAACAGAAAATGAATGAACTTAAATACTATGGACATGATTAGTGAATGCAGGTGCGTGACTCAAAACGTGAAACAGGTGCGTGACGTGACAGGTGAAAACTAATGGTTGCTATGGTGACAAGAGTGCACAATGAGTCCAAACGTGGAACAGGTGCGTGACGTGACAGGTGAAACTAATGGTTGCTATGGTGACAAAACAAAACAAAAGTGCACAAAAAGTCCAAAATTTAAACCGAACATTACTAAAACAAAACATGATCACACAGACATGACACTATCTATCTATCTATCTATCTATCTATCTATCTATCTATCTATCTATCTATCTATCTATCTATCTATCTATCTATCTATCTATCTATCTATCTATCTATCCATCTATCTATCCATCTATCCATCTATCTATCTATCTATCTATCTATCTATCTATCTATCTATCTATCTATCTATCTATCTATCTATCTATCTATCTATCTATCTATCTATCTATCTATCTATCTATCTATCTACTTCAGTGTCTACTACTCATTTAAATCCTTTGGTTTTTGCCCACAAAGTCCTTCTGTGTCCTTTAGGTATATTTGAGCAGACAAATTAGGTATATTTGCACAAAGTATTGGCACTGGCCGGTATCGCCGATACCAGCCGTAATTTTACTCGGTATTTAATAGTAGAGAACATCAGTGATATCGCACATCTCTAGTGTGAATGCGAGTGCACTTTTGTAAGTGCACTTAAGAATAAATCGTAAATTTAAATATCTTTTTTTCTACTTTTGAGGTCCAATGTTCTGCATACATAGACACACATAATTTATTCCCACATCTAGTACCCGTTCAAATACGGTCGCTGGTGCACGTTGTGGGCTGCAGGCGCTTACTTCAAAAACCTGCGGAAGCGTCACTTTCCAGACTCGCACACTGAATAGTCCGAGAGGCGTTTTGGAGAGCAGAATCATGTTTCTGAATGATACACGGCTTTTAATTACTTTGTCTCAGCATCACTTCCTGGCTGAAGGGCAGACACTTCTCTGCTGAGATTGCATTCCCATAATTCCCCAACATATCAGAGACATCTTACAAGTAATAATAACAATAATAATAGATTTTATTTGTAAAAAGCACTTTACATTGAGCAAACAACCTCAAAGTGCTACAGTGTATTAAAAAAAAATAATAAAAAGATATTAAAAATAAATAAAAATTAAAAATCTAGAACAGCCTAATAGCTGAAACGAGTATGCATATATCTAAAAAAAAAAGGCTTTTTAAAAAAGAAGCGTTTTTAAGCCTTTTTTAAAAGCATCCACAGTCTGTGGTGCCCTCAGGTGGTCAGGGAGAGCGTTCCACAGACTGGGAGCGGCGGAGCTTTGTCCTCGGAGGTTGGAGGAGGTTAGCCTGTCCGGAGCAGAGGTGTCGTGTGGAGGATTTGGGGGTGAGTAGCTCCTTGAGGTAGAGGGGGGGCATTTCCATGGAAGCACTGGTGTATATTAAATTGTATTACAAACAATACTTTCAGGAACCCCAAAGCGTCAAATCCCAAAATTGCAAAGAGCGAATGTTATTGAGTACGTGAAAAGTAGTGATGTGCGATACCACTGCTGTTTTTTCCGATCCGATACCGAGTAAAATTCAGGCTGGTATCAGCCGATACTTTGTGCAAATATACCTAATGTGTCTGCTAAAATTTACAAAGTAGTGTATTTTAAATAATAACACATCTCATAGCATAAAGAATACAGCATTAGAATTACCTATTTATTTCAAACTCTGAAGTATATTGAGGCAGTGGCGTGAATAACAATATAACCAAGCTAATAGGACACAATCATACATACAACGGTGTTTTAAACCATAAAAAAAGGATATAAGTCAAATGAAAAGACGCATTATAATAAAATGATTAAAAAGAACTACTGTTAAAATTGAATTAATTAACTAATATCATGTTTTGCTTATGGTGAAGATTTATATCCAACTTGGAGAAGGCAAACCACCAAGTTTAATTAAATAGTGGTATTTCAGTTTGCGCACATAATAAGATAAGGCCCCTTGGTTTGATATTCGAAGGTGGATTGGATCACTTCTAGTAGGAAAAGAGGCTCTAATTGGGACTTTGGAATACAAAAGTGATAGCCTTATCCTTGAGAAAAGACTACCTGTCTGGCTCAAAGCCAACATTTAAGTTATGACTTAAATGAGTTGTTTTTCAGACACTTTCACATGAACATCTCCTTACATGGTCAGGTTGTGTTCTTCTGAATTAAACCCACACCCAGACGCAGGAAGAAGGGGTATAAGGTTAGGAGTCCTTCGTTTTTTTGACCTAAGATCCTCCGGGTACTGTAGACCTGTTAAATGACTCTCGCTTGTAATAAAGCAACTTTTTGTTCAGCAAAGCGTCTCCGACGTCTCTTTTGATCCAGCCGCACTGCCGTGTCGCCCTTCTGCCCGAGAGAAGGTGGCAACATCAGAAATACGCTTCAAAATAAAAAGTAATTCACAGTTAATTTACATGAACATGGTAACGCGAAAATACTGAAAACGTAAATATTACTCACCAGAAGCATTCAACATTGACACATCGCCTCATTCACAAGTTTTAAAATTTTGATTTGAGTATCGATATTAGAGCATAAATATCTGGTATTGGCGGTATCTGTCAGGTTCAAACACCGAACTATCTATTAAACAAGACAAGAAGCAAGGAATCAAACAGAGACAGGATTCAATTTAAAAAGTTAAAGTTAAAGTACCAATGATTGTCACACACACACTAGGTGTGGCGAAATTATTCTCTGCATTTAACCCATCACCCTTGATCACCCCCTGGGAGGTGAGGGGAGCAGTGGGCAGCAGCGGTGGCCGCGCCCGGGAATCATTTTTGGTGATTTAACCCCCAATTCCAACCCTTGATACTGAGTGCCAAGCAGGGAGGTAATGGGTCCCATTTTTATAGTCTTTGGTATGACTCGGCCGGGGTTTGAACCCACAACCTACCGATCTCAGGGCGGACACTCTAACCAACTCATGAGGAGAGCGCGTCGACCTGCACCCTCGTACAGTATCGCCCCAGGCTCTGAGGAACAAGCTCCACACGCCTCCTCATTTATTTGGGCATTTCCTGATTACATAGCTGCAGCTGCTTCTAAGGGGAGGGGGTCATAAACAGCTGCTGCACTGGGTCATAAAGAGTTCAAACAAAACGGTGTCAGGTTTGCCTCCTCTCTGCTCGTAGATTTCGGGTCCTTCCTGTGGCAGTCCAATAGATCAAAGAAACCGACACCTCCACGGCGCATTCCATCGCACACAGTGGAGGTTTACAAGCCTGATAAGCTTGATAAGATCAAAGACAGCTTTAGTATTCACGCAGGGCAACCTGAACTCATAGCAAACAAGTTGTGTGATAACTTATATACAATTATTCTGACAGTATCGATATTTCAGTATTGATCCGCATTTTGGTGCTACTTACAGGTAAGTAAATCAGAATTGTAAACAAACATCCAGTGACTCCATTTTAGACGGTTTTTAAAACAAAAATCATGGCAAGCTACTGAACAAAGGTCATTGTGTATTTACAAAAAAATAAATTAAAAATGAAATGATAACAGCTTTACAGTGTTTTCAATAACAAATCCGCATTGTGAGACACACAATGGCTCATGTGTTTTTCCTGGTAATCAATCTGAGAGAGTAAACATTCAGGCGTCTTCCAAATAGATTAATTTGAGAGGACAGATGCACTTGCAGTGTCTTAATTTAACACGCTGCAGCAGGCGAAGTGCATTTAATAACCGGGATTGCACTGAGAGTACAGACCTCCACCAAGGCCAAAGATGTCCATCTGTTTATATTTGGACCTACGAGGACCCCGTGGATTCAATAGGATTAGTCCAGATTAATACCCCTTCATCATTAATAATCACGTTTTTTTATTTAGAAGCATTTAAGTCCCATCTTAAAACTCATTTGTATACTCTAGCCTTTAAATAGCCCCCCTGTTAGACCAGTTGATCTGCCGTTTCTTTTCTTTTCTCCTCTGCTCCCCTTTTCCTTGAGGGGGTGGGGGGCACAGGTCCGGTGGCCATGGATGAAGTGCTGGCTGTCCAGAGTCGGGACCCGGGGTGGACCGCTCGCCTGTGCATCGGCTGGGAACATCTCTGCGCTGCTGACCCGTCTCCGCTCGGGATGGTGTCCTGCTGGCCCCACTATGGACTGGACTCTTACTATTATGTTGGATCCACTATGGACTGGACTCTCACAATATTATGTCAGACCCACTCGACATCCATTGCTTTCGGTCTCCCCTAGAGGGGGGGGGGTTACCCACATATGCGGTCCTCTCCAAGGTTTCTCATAGTCATTCACATCGACGTCCCACTGGGGTGAGTTTTTCCTTGCCCGTATGTGGGCTTTGTACCGAGGGTGTCGTTGTGGCTTGTGCAGCCCTTTGAGACACTTGTGATTTAGGGCTATATAAATAAAGATTGATTGATTGATTGATTGATATTTGATTACTTTTATGGTGCTTTTTGATGGCACCTTGTACTATGCAACTTCCAAAAATATGTAAATCCCTTGTCTTCAACAACTATAATTGGTCTGCAGCTTTGTGCTATGGCGCCATCTTTTGCAGGAGTTTGCTCACTGCAGCTGCTGCAGGTTGAAAATGTACTCCCTGTTTCGTGCCTTGAACCAGACGTATAACTGTCCATAGTAGAGATGTCCGATAATGACTTTTTTTTGCAGATATCCGATATTGTCCAACTCTTAATTACCGAGTCCGATATCAACCGATACCGATATATGCAGTCGTAGAATTAACACATTATTATGCCTAATTTTGTTGTGATGCCCCGCTGGATGCATTAAACAATGTAACAAGGTTTTCCAAAATAAATCAACTCAAGTTATGGACAAAAATGCCAACATGGCACTGACATATTTATTATTGAAGTCACAAAGTGCATTATTTTTTTTTAACATGCCTCAAAACAGCAGCTTGGAATTTGGGACATGCTCTCCCTGAGAGAGCATGAGGAGGTTGAGGTGGGCGGGGTTTTTGGGTAGCGGGGGGTGTATATTGTAGCGTCCCGGAAGAGTTAGTGCTGCAAGGGGTTCTGGGTATTTGATCTGTTGTGCTTATATTGTGTTACGGTGCGAAATGTGTTTGCCATTCTTGTTTGGTGTGGGTTCACAGTGTGGCGCATATTTGTAACAGTGTTAAAGTTGTTTATACGGCCACCCTCAGTGTGACCTGTATGGCTGTTGACCAAGAATGCTTTGCATTCACTTCTGTGTGTGAAAAGCCATAGATATTATATGATAGGGCCGGCCTTTAAGGTTTATTGGCGCTCTGAACTTCTCCCTACGTCCGTGTACACAGCGGTGTTTTGAAAAGTCATACATTTTACTTTTTGAAACCGATACCGATAATTTCCGATATTACATTTTAAAGCATTTATCGGCCGATAATATCGGCAGTCCAATATTATCGGACATCTCTGGTCCATAGCGAATCTGCTCGAATGGATTCCTCATTCATCACTCTGAGTAAGTTAAACAATACAACTAAAACAATTCATACTTACTAAACCGTCCCATGTGTATTGTCTGTGGGAGGGTTTTCATGCATAATTGCACTTACAATGGCATTCATTTTGTATTGTTTCAGAACAAACAAATGAATACATTTACCAAAACGTCACTGCGGAGTTATTGAGTCTGTTTAGCTGATTGGAGAGCTAGCTTCCACAGTTAGTGGGTTCATGACGATGACTTTTGTTTTGTTTGATCAGCCGTTTTACTGCTGTGTTACAGGCACGGTTTGGAAACAATTGAGGTGTGCATTGTAACAAAATCTTTCATACCACTTTATATCTGTGGCTTATATATGTAAAAATATTTTTTTCTTCTAAAATTTGGTTGGTGAGGCTTAAATACTTTATAGCCTAGAAAATATGGTTGGTAAAGAAAATAACACAACTTCTCTTGCATTTGTGATTCCCAGAGCCCAAAAAAAGTCTGCGGGCTGTAGAGCGTTTTCTATTCGGGCTCCAGTACTATGGAATGCCCTCCCGGTAACAGTTAGAGATGCTACCTCAGTAGAAACATTTAAGTCCCATCTCAAAACTCATTTGTATACTCTAGCCTTTGAATAGCCCCCCTTTTCTTAGACCAGTTGAGTCTGTTCTCCTCTGCTCCCCCCTATCCCTTGTGGAAGGGGAGACACACAGATCCGGTGGCCATGGATGGGGTGCTGGCTGTCCGGGGTCGGGACCCGGGGTGGACCGCTCGCCTGTATATCGGTTGGGAACATCTCTGCGCTGCTGACCCGTCTCCGCTCGGGATGGTTTCCTGCTGACCCCACTGTGGACTGGACTCTTACTGTTATGCTGGATCCACTATGGACTGGACTCTCACAATATTATGTTAGACCCACTCGACATCCATTGCATTCGGTCTCCCTAGAGGGGGGGGTTACCCACATATGCGGTCCTCTCCAAGGTTTCTCATAGTCATTCACATCGACGTCCCACTGGGGTGAGTTTTTCCTTGCCCTTATGTGGGATATACCGAGGATGTCGTTGTGGCTTGTGCAGCCCTTTGAGACACTTGTGATTTAGGGCTATATAAATAAACATTGATTGATTGATTGATTGATTTAGCCATGTAAATTAGCAATTCAGAGGCCTGCAACACCTACAATGCATTGCATTTACTACGTCACACTTTCAAGCCCTATGCAGGGAAAAGGCAGTGTAGAAGTCGCTGTCTTGCGGTTCCACAGATGCACGTCAAAGTAGCCAAGCGCATAGTTTACAACAGGTTTAATGTTTTTCAACACCACCATCAATGAATATGTTTTTCTTTTTGGACTTTCCAGTTTCTCTCCAACTTCCTCCTCCTCCTTCATTTGACCGCTCACTGTTAAAGACAACAGATGATTAGTTTAACTTGTACCACCTGTGCAATCTAATCATCTGCCAGCTGTGTCTCGCCATCAGCAAATGCCACGCCCGAGTCTGATGGCGCTCTGTTTTCAGCACCATGGACAGAGGCGTTGACCTTTACTTCTGCAGCGCGCTGATCACAATCCTTTTCCACAGGCAGTTTTTGGTACAGGTTCCTAAATTGGGTCGATACAGTAGGACCGTTAAGATTCTGGAGAATACTACGGCTATCTGTGTTTTTTATCCAGCTCACTGTCGTAGTTGTGACACACATCTGCGACTCTACTCGGTAAGGTGATTAGCTAGCCAACTACGAAGAGACAGAGTTGTGTGAAAAAACGATTTAACTATAATTTTGTGTTTGCGCCGCTGTTTTCCTGAAAACATTTGTATTTATTTGAAGCCCTACGGTGAGGTCCAAACGTTTCGCGCCTTGTAAGGCTTCTGGCACAGAACCCAGCACCGGAAGAAGCTCCGATACTTTGTGCAAATATACGGAATATGTCTGCTAAAATTCTAAAAGTTGTGTATTTCTAAATAATAACACATAACAAAAATACCTAAATATAAACAACGTTCAGTTAATTATTCAAAAAATAAAATAATACTAACTTGTAAATTAATTAATTTGAAAAATTACAACAATAATAAACACTGTTACATATGTAACTGAATATTTATATTTTTGTACAGGCAGTTGTGTACACTACGTTGTGCAGTTACACAATTGCATTAGTATTGTTATTTCTTTATCCTTACATGGGAAAAAAACAACAATAAAGAGCAAAGAAATGGCTATGTAATGAGAAAAACCTAAAATGTTATAACTAATAATTAATAATAACATACTTAATCACCTATAATACAAAACTTATATTTTTTTTAAATAAAAAAATATCAATACGGCCCATGCATACTTTGACTTTTCAGTATGTCGCCCTTGGTTGAACAAAGTTTAGGCACCTGTCGGAGGCAGATATTTACATATATCCGAATTTAAGTGTAACTTCTTTTTATTTCATAATCATATTACAAAACAGCTAGTGTTTTTCTTCCAATTTGTGGTCTTTTGGTTGTCTGCAAAACTGTGTGCTTAACCTTGAGGGAGGAATGTTAGAAAGAGAGATAATGGGCATTTGTTTTGGCTGGAGAGACATGACTGCCAGGATGGGAGGAAGAGAGACTTAAGAGGGGAGAGGGTTTGTCGGGGGGGCAGACCATCTTGGCGGCGCGATGGAATGTGCTATGCTGGACTGGTCTCAATGTATAGGTATATGCAAAGCTTTGCAAATATATTACAAAATACCTATTCTGTCTCTGGTGGTTTTTCTACTCAGCTTTAAGTGTCGTAAAGAGCTTGGGAGCGACTTGTGACTTGAATTCCCTGGGAGGAACAACTGGTCCGAACGCAACAATTTGGGGGCCTCGTCCGGTGCGACACGCTGAGAATTGGACACCTCTTGCACTCTTCTGGACAGACTCACTAGTGGCCAAACATAAAACAAGGTAAGCAGAGCCTTTTTCTAAAATCTGCTTTAGGAGTCTGTCTTGAAGTATGTAAGTCAAACACTGTTTGTACCCCAGACACAGAGTGGACATTTTGATGGATTGATTGCATTTTTGCCTTGTCCGCCAGAACCAAAGTATCAAAAGTGTCGATATTATTATTATATATTTTTTAAATGTAAAATGTTTTTATTTCAAATGCAACTTTCCTCTGATTATAATCCCTTCCGCTATCAAGGCAGAAAGGAAAGGAAACGTCAACAAAACCATGGAAAACACTCAAACAATCAATGTAAACAAAGTTCTAAAATCACATTAAACACTTCACAATAACCTCTTTAAATTAAGGTGCAAAAATAAGGAAAAAGAAAGAAAATAAATAAATTGTAACAAAATAGTGTGAAAATGTAAACCTCGAGAAATCAGAGAAGAACATTTTTTTGCAGGAAGTTATGTGGCCTGTGTAACATTTATTTGGTCTGTTATTATTTAAGTATGCTAATGAATATAAGTTATGCAGTAATTACTATTTAAATACTATTGGACCAAATTATTATTTCTTAAACATTTGTTTATTACATTTTTGTACATTGCCAAAAGTATCGATATTTTGATTTGAGAGTCGATATTAGAGCATAAAGATCTGGTATCGGCGGTATTGATATTGTAGTATCGATCCTAGTACCGTGTAACTTATTGTTGATGTGAACTAATTACATTCACTGGATCATTGTCAACATAACCAGATCTTTAGTACGACTTCCAATGATGTATAACACGCCTAGAAATGCAAAAAGAAGGTGCCGGAAAAGCCCTAATTTGTCATGAAAGTGGTCGACTGAGCTCGACGGGGTTCAGCTTGAAGTTCTTTGGTGAAAAAAACTATTTCCTGCAAAGTGCAAACCACTTTCCATGGTCAATTGGGCCTTTTTAAGGTTTTTTTGCACTCAAATTCCCATAGAGAGGGCCTAAACGTTTTTTTTTTTTTTTTTTAAAGTCATCCATTTTGACTGCGTTCATGCAGATAGTGTTGTAGTCACAATCTGTGCCAACGAGTGAAATTGTGAGTTACGGTTTTGATGCGCATGCTTTTAAAATGGTATTCAAATTGATAATGAAAACAAATAACTCTGGATTAAGTTTGACAGGCCTGGTTTAAATGAAAAAATGTGACATGTGGCACTAAAGTGTTTAAATAGCAGCTGACTGTAAGAGCTCTAAGTGAAACAGATGTCTCAGATTTCCACTTTTATATGAATCCCCATCATAATTTAATAGATTTGCTACTTGGCTTCAGAGCCGAGTTTTGCGAAACTCAACTCACGAACTAATTTACTAACCCAAATTAAAATAAAAACAACTCATTAAAGGAGCTCACAGTAAACACTCTTTTCTGTTGGTTTTCATGCTTGCCTGAAGTGATAATTATGACATAAATGTTAGTGCTGTGAAATTATTAATTTAATCACACTGTTGAATTTGGATTAATCATTGTTAATCACATGCTATTACCTGCTTGTATAATTTAAGTTAACCTCGAAATAATGGTAAATAGTCTGTATTTTTATAGCGATATATACACTATATTGCCAAAAGTATTTGGCCACCTGCCTTGACTCACATATAAACTTGAAGTGCCATCCCATTCCTAACCCATAGGGTTCAATATGATGTCGGTCCACCTTTTGCAGCTATTACAGCTTCAACTCTTCTGGGAAGGCTGTCCACAAGGTTGCGGAGTGAGTATATAGGAATTTTCGACCATTCTTCCAAAGGCGCATTGGTGAGGTCACACACTGATGTTGGTCGAGAAGGCCTGGCTCTCAGTCTCTGTTCTAATTCACCCCAAAGGTGTTCTATCGGGTTCAGGTCAGGATTCTGTGCAGGCCAGTCAAGTTCATCCACACCAGACTCTGTCATCCATGTCTTTATGGACCTTTTCGGGGCCCTCCGGTACTACCTCCTGGAGCGCTCATTCAGTCTCTGCTCGGACCACAAACCCCTCCAGTGGCTCCACCGCATGAAAGATGCCAACGCGCGGATCACCCGTTGGTATCTAGCTTTACAACCCTAAAATTTTAGAGTGATCCACAGACCGGGGCGCAGATGGGACTTCCTCTCCCGCTCCCTCACGGGGGAGGGGGGGCGTGGCCTGCGGGCCTGCAGCGGAATGGGGTGTGCCAGGACCGGCCTCGAAGACAGCGACAGGTGCGTAGATGGCCCAGGTGGGCCTTGTCATCTAATCACCTGTCGCCCTGTATAAGCAGCAGCCGGGAGGAGAGAGGTTGTTGGAGCTGGAGTGACAGCGAGAGCGAGTCTGCCACAGAAACAAAAAGACAATTGCTGGAAAGCAACCTGCGGAAATTATTGCAAAATAAACCGTGTTGTAACCCTGATCCGGGCTCTCATGTCAATGCTTGGTGGTCAGAAGAACCCCCTGGAGGCATACTTGCCAACCTTGAGACCTCCGATTTCGGGAGGTGGTGTGTGTTCAGTGAATTCTAGCTATATAAACACAACACTCCAATACGTGCACCATGACAGCAACCATCCACCCACCACCACGAAAAGAATACCTACCGGAATCAATAAAAGGCTATCGATGCTGTCATCTAGCAAAGCTGAATTTGACCAAGCAACCCCCCCGTACCAAAAAGCCCTTGATGAAAGCGGATACAATTTCACCCTCACCTATGAACCCACGCCAGGAAACCAGCCAAAAAAGAACAGAAAACGAAATGGCATCATCTGGTACAACCCCCCATACAGCAAAAACGTCTCAACGAACATTGGACACAAATTCCTCAATCTGATTGACAAACACTTTCCCAAAGACAACAACCTAAGAAAAGTATTCAACAAGAACAACATCAAATTGAGCTACAGCTGCATGAACAATATACGACAAATCATCTCAAACCACAACAAAACAATTGCAAATGAGCCGTCGACCCCCAGTCAGAACGACTCCAAAACCAACAAAGCATGTAACTGTCGAAAGAAACCTGATTGCCCCCTCAACGGGGGATGCTTACAAACATCAGTTGTCTACCAATCTAAGGTAATACGCAAGGACATTAACACATCCGACACATATGTAGGATTAACCGAAGGTGAATTCAAAACCAGATGGAACAACCACAAGGCTTCTTTCAGGAACAAAAACCTGCGAAATACCACAGAACTCAGCAAACACATTTGGGACCTCAAAGACAATAATGTTGAATATTCAATAACATGGCAAATTCTTGCATCCAGCACACCTTACAATAGTGGTAATAAAAGATGCAACCTATGCTTGAAAGAGAAACTGTTTATTATTTACCGTCCAGACCTGTCATCCCTCAACAAGCGCAGCGAAATTGTAACAACATGCCGCCATAGACGGAAACACCTCCTAGGCAACACATGAGCCAATCACCACGCCCCTAGGCCAGCCTGTACCCACCCACTCTGTGCCCTATATAAACCATGGTATGCGAATGCTCCCATTAAAATCTCCTGACGATTGAGGGTACCCCCCCTCATGAAACAGGCCTGTAGAGATGAAATAGTCTTGTGATTTTTTTCCCCCACACATATATATATATATATATATATATATATATATATATATATATATATATATATATATATATATATATATATAAGAGAAATACTTGAATTTCAGTGTTCATTTATTTACACATATACAAACACATAACACTCATCTACTCATTGTTGAGTTAAGGGTTGAATTGTCCATCCTTGTTCTATTCTCTGTCACTATTTTTCGAACCATGCTGAACACCCTCTCTGATGATGCATTCTGCTTCGTCTCCTTGTTGTGTGCGCAGTTGTGCACTGCACTCTCTAAAAGCCCTAGATGTTATTGTCACATATGCATGTACAGTAGATGGCAGTATTGTCCTGTTTAAGAGTGTCACAACATTGCTCTTTACGGCAGACGAACTGCTTTACGGTAGACGAAAACGTGACTGCTGTTGTTGTGTGTTGTTGCCGCGCTGGGAGGACGTTAATGAAACTGCCTAACAATAAACCTGGAGGGGGCGTGGCCTCCAGCTCCGCCAGAATTTCAGGAGATTTTTGGGAGAAAATTTGTCCCGGGTGGTTTTCGGGAGAGGCGCTGAATTTCGGGAGTCTCCCGGAAAATCCGGGAGGGTTGGCAAGTATGCCTGGAGGGCAACCTCTACACTAACTTTGTGTACTTATTGGTTTCTGCTGATGTGTATTTTGGACCTCCATAAGTCCCGAAAATGTGCACGCATCCACCATTGGAGTCCGCGCCGTAGTCAATAAGCTCCTTTTTCTCTATCCACTTGTTGTGGGGAAGGCATCCTCCGCTGTTGCCATTTCTAATATTAAGTAGCGCACAGGTCTAACTTATATCTGTTAGTAGACTAGCTATGGAAGCGCTAAAACCTACCGGTAGAACAAAGATGACGGGAGAAGACACAGTCTAAGTGGAGCCCCATGAAAAAGACCGCGCATCCCGAAGAGACGGTCAGAAAGCGGCTTGAAGATGGTCTGTAAAACATAATCAATGCAACATTTTGACCAAAGAACCACCATTACATGTTATGTAGACCACAAGGAAGTCTTTTAAATATAGAAAATAAATCATAATATGACCCCCTTAATGCGCCTTTTGTATGTAAATAGCAGAGGTGGGACCAAGTCATTGTTTTGCAAGTCACAAGTAAGTCTCAAGTCTTTGCCCTCAAGTCCGAGTCAAGTCCCGAGTCAAGACAGGCAAGCCCCGAGTCAAGTCCAAAGTCAAGACTGGAAAGTCTCAAGTCAAGTCCTAAGTCCTGCATTTTGAGTTTCGAGTCCTTTCAAGTCCTTTTAACCACAGACTAATATATTAACACAGATTGTGTATGCTTTTCAAACGCTGTATTTATTTATTAAAACAAGTGCATTTTAAATTGCAGGAAAGAAAATTGTGCTGACATTGCACTTTATAATAGCACTATTAACCAGTCATTTTAAACATTAACTCATTCCTTTACAGAACAAACACATTGAAAAATAAAGTGCAAATGTACTTATTTGTACAAAAGTGTTAACATTGAAAAAACATGACATATACGTGAACATAACAAAAAAGTTGTACTTTTTATATGTCAGGGCCCTATGCTGCATTGCATTTGCAAAAGACCAAATTAGCCAAGAGTCTGTCAGTCATTTGTGCACGATGGGGGCGTAGTATGATGCCACCATGGCTGAAAACTCGCTCCACTGGAGCACTGGAGGCAGGCACTGCCAAGACTCTCATGGCCACTCGGAACAGTGAAGGAAGAGTCTTCATGTTCAATGCCCAGAACAAAAGGGGGGAGAGAGTTGTTTTGGGTTGGTGCACTACTTGTAAGTGTATCTTGTGTTTTTTATGTTGATTTAATTAAAAAAAGAAAAAAAAAAATATATATTTCTTGTGCGGCCCGATACCAATCGATCCACGGACCAGTACCGGGCCGCGGCCCGGTGGTTGGGGACCACTGAGGTAAACAACCAACAGTATGTCAGAAAGCTAGCTAAAACGGTACACATATTCATAATATAGTATACATTTTAACTGACCTTTATTTTACTATTTTTGTCTTTTTTTAGGTGGCTAAAATACGCAGTGCTGCTGACCGCCGTCTAACGTTACGTGTGATATATTGACTAACGTAACCCTGCTTAAAAAAAATCACTGAACAAAAAGTATGAATAAGGTAGTGAACTGCAACAGATTCCCGTGTTTGCAATAACGTTATAACGTTAGCAGTGAGTTTACAGCCTCACTGATTTAACTACACAGCAAATAAAAGTCACGTTACTTAGCCAATAAATGTTATCTTACATTCAAAACTTACCGTTCTTTGTGCAACTTCAAATGCCGGACGAAGTTGGAAGTTGTTGCCTCTCCATCAGTAATTTTCGAACCGCATGTGTTGCATACTGCAAACCGTTTTGTGTTGACCACCTCGTAATTTTTATACCCAAACAAAATTATTTTAGATATCATTTTTTGTTCACTGGCGTGTGGTTTGGACATGTCTTCTTCGTTGGTTGTCCTGCAATTTGATTGGATGAATGCTGTGTGATGAAAACAAAGTAGATCTAATTTGATTGGCTGTTGTACTGAGACCACACCAGCTGACACACGCAACGCTGATAGACAAGTACACAATGAAAAATACGGAGCGCTCCCGAATAACTTTTTCATCTTTGGGTTTTGGGGAAAGTAGCAAGTCATGTCAAGTCATGTCAATTCAAAAGGCTCAAGTCCAAGTGAAGTCACAAGTCATTGATGTTAAAGTCTAAGTCGAGTTGCAAGTCTTTTTACATTTTGTCAAGTCGAGTCTAAAGTCATCAAATTCATGACTCGAGTCTGACTCGAGTCCAAGTCATGTGACTCGAGTCCACACCTCTGGTAAATAGATCTAATAACCTTATAACATGGTGCGCTCTATGGTCCGCAAAATACGGTATATTACTTTCACAGTAACAATTACAGTAATTACCTTGAAATAACAATTCATTTGTCAAGGGGGGGAGTCGCAGCTCACGACGGGTTGTTTTCCCGGGATGCAGAATGGACAAGCGTGAAGTTAAATACATGATTTAATAATAGACTATAAAAAGTATAAACAAAAGGCACGCACAAGGCGGGGAACAAACTTGGCTAACAAAACAAAACTAGCACAAAGGCAGAACTATGGAAAAAAAGGAACAAACAAAAGGCGCTCACAGCAGAGGTACAAAACAGTGGCTTGAATAAACAAAAAACTTACGTGGCAAGAAAAGAGCAGCATGAACTATGACTTGGACAAAGCAGTGTGTCAAGAGTGCAGAGCATGAGTGTGATGTCGGCATGCCGACCGACAGAAAATGAAAAGCTTAAATAACACAGGCATGATTAACAACAGGTGCGAGAGTGCAAATGAATCAGGTGTGTGACATGTCATGGAAACAAAACGGGGAGTGAAAAAACAGGAAATGACAAAATCCAAAAAAAGCACATGGCCAAACAAAACATGATCACACAGACATGACATAATTGCCGTGAAATATAAATGTTTTGTAATTTATTTATTTATTTTTTGTCCTGTCCAGCTTCTCTGGCAAATCATATAGTTGATGTCGATGCCCATATTGGCTGTACACATTTACTTTACAAAAGAGAAGTGTAGGATACTTCTCTTGTTGCCTTATTTGTATTTGACTTTATTAAATGTATTTATATTCTCATTTGGTGCAGCCGGGCCGGAGCAGGAGGGGATAGAAAGAGGAAAAAAAGGAAGACAGAGGGGGAAATTGTGGGGACAAGAGGGGGATAAGACAGACAGACTAAAACAACAACAGCAAACACAACAATAACAACAACAACAACAATAGAGCAACATCAGCAAATAGGATATGTACAAATATTATGGTAAAAGTGATAGCAAAGAAGCAGTTAGTGAAATAAATAATAATAATACAGAAATGAGACAATGAGCATTATTACACTACAAATGGAGCAATACAAATACCAATAGAAATAGCACTGTTGATAATTAATAATACTAATAATGTACGTCCATTACCTCCCTGCTTGGCACTCAGCATCAAGGGTTGGAATTGGGGGTTAAATCACCAAAAATGATTCCCGGGCGCGGCACCGCTGCTGCCCACTGCTCCCCTCACCTCCCAGGGGGTGAACAAGGGGATGGGTCAAATGCAGAGGACAAATTTCACCACACCTAGTGTGTGTGTGACAATCATTGGTACTTTAACTTTAACTTTAACTTATTTTCAACAATACAGTTGTTCAAATGCAACAATACATATATGTAATGATAACTAGAGATACAAAAGAAAGCATAAAAATGGAGGGGAAGAAAGAGAAGACAGCTATATTAACCTTGTAGATTGTTATAGTAACAATAGGTTAAGCTTTTGTAATTTCCAACTGTCATTTGTTGTAATGTTACGGTACATTTTGATGACAGTTACTATGAAAAAATACTGTTAAATACTTTGAAATCCGGGTAATTGTCAGGACGGGGAGTTTTTCTCCCGGGATGCAAACGGACTAAACCGGACAAGGCTTGAAGGTAGGAACACATTTTAATCTCTACTCAGAAACTCAACGAAGTACAAACCAAAAAGGCGCACAAGGCGAAGGCAAGCTTAACCCAGGAAACAAAATCTAAGACTTAGCATAAACTATGGACATGAACCATGAAACTAAAAACATGAAAAAACTCACTAAACTGTGGCTTGAAACATATAGCAAGAACTATGGACATGAAACAAAAAGACTTACCGGACACGGCATGAATCGAACAGCATGACTATGGCAAGAAAAGTCAAAACAGAGCATGAAAAGATCATCAAGAACTATGGCATGGACAGAGCAATGTCGCCAGGATGACTAACTGGCAAAACAGGCTTGAATAATAGTCTCTGATTAGAGCAGGTGCGTGAGTCAAACACATGAGGCAGGTGAAACTAATGAGTTGTCATGGAAACTAAAACAAACAAGGGTGCACAAAAACAGTCCAAAACTAACAGAACATAACTAAACAAAACATGATCTAGACCACAGATCATGACAGTCATTTGTTTTTACAGATAATTGTTTTTTACAGTGAGGATGTACAATTAAAAAAAACCTTTATTAATCTATCTAATACGTGATTAATGCACTATTTTTGGTGATTAATCACATGAGTCAACTCGTTATTTTTGAGAGCTCTGAAACAGAAAAAAACCCCCACTCGTTTTTTTTATCCGTTTCACTCTCAAGAACGTCCTCCTGCTCATAGACTCATCGTCTCTCCTCCTTGCCACTCCGCCCGTATATTCATTACAAATAAAGAGTCCCAGGCTTACCTGTAATCCTTCTCGCCGCACACATCTGCACACTAACTCTCTCTCGGATTTCAGCGGGTGCTTCATAAAGATGCACCCAGCACCAATCGCTGGTGTTCTGATGGCTTCTTCTGATGCAAGGCATGTCTGAGACCAATTGAAAGGACGACGTTGGCTCCGGTTCTGCGCTCGCTGACGACCCGGGCCAACATGGCTGTGACTGCAGATGACGATGGTGTGTGTGTGTGTATGAGGATGGAGAGGAAGGAGGACAAACAAGCAGCACTCTGACGCCAGCTGTGGTTCTCTCTAGATTGCCTCAAAGTACGAGGCCTAATGAAACAAAGATGAGCTCCACATTTGTGTTTTGAGGCCCGATAATTAACTTAATTCACAAGATGGCAACGATACGAGCTGTTCGAAATCATGCGTCCATCTGCATAATGATGAGATTAAACAGAGACGGTTTCTTAATAGCTGGGCAAACAGCCAGTGTTGGCGTTAACTCGGACTTGTTTCCAGTGAGGGTTGGACTCCACCAAGGCTGCCCTTTGTCACCGATTCTGTTCATAACCTTTATGGACAGACTTTCTAGGCGCAGTCAAGGCGTTGAGGGGATCCGGTTTGGTGGCGGCAGGATTAGGTCTCTGCTATTTGCAGATGATGTGGTCCTGATGGCTTCATCTGGCCAGGATCTTCTAGCTCTCACTGGATTGGTTCACAGCCGAGTGTGAAGCGACTGGTATGAGAATCAGCACCTCCAAGTCCGAGTCCATGGTTCTTGCCCGGAAAAGGGTGGAGTGCCATCTCCGGGTTGGGGAGGAGACCCTGTCCCAAGTGGAGGACCTCGGAGTCTTGTTCACGAGTGAGGGAAGAGTGGATCGTGAGATCGACAGGCGGATCGGTGCGGTGTCTTCAGTAATGCGGACGCTGTATCGATCTGTCATGGTGAAGAAAGAGCTGAGCCGGAAGGCAAAGCTCTCAATTTACTGGTCGATCTACATTCCCATCCACACCTATGGTCATGAGCTTTGGGTTATGACCGAAAGGACAAGATCACGGGTACAAGCGGCCGAAATGAGTTTCCTCCGCTGGGTGGTGAGCTCCACATTTGTGTTTTGAGGCCCGATAATTAACTTCATTCACAAGATGGCAACGATACGAGCTGTTCGAAATCATGCATCCATCTGCATAATGATGAGATTAAACAGAGATGGTTTCTTAATAGCTGAGCAAACATAGCCAGTGTTGGCGTTAACGCACTTTTTGTGTCTTTTTACGCATCTAAATCAGAAAGGATGCGCAATTACGGAAGCCCGGATTTTTGGTCCGCATTGCCGGCAGTAAGTCGGACTTGTTTCCAGTGAGGGTTGGACTCCACCAAGGCTGCCCTTTGTCACCGATTCTGTTCATAACCTTTATGGACAGACTTTCTAGGCGCAGTCAATGCGTTGAGGGGATCCGGCTTGGTGGCTGCAGGATTAGGTCTCTGCTATTTGCAGATGATGTGGTCCTGATGGCTTCATCTGGCCAGGATCTTCTAGCTCTCACTGGATCGGTTTGCAGCCGAGTGTGAAGCGACTGGGATGAGAATCAGCACCTCCAAGTCCGAGTCCATGGTTCTCACCCGGAAAGGGGTGGAGTGCCATCTCCGGGTTGGGGAGGAGACCCTGTCCCAAGTGGAGGAGTTCAAGTACCTCGGAGTCTTGTTCACGAGTGAGGGAAGAGTGGATCGTGAGATCGACAGGCGGATCGGTGCGGCGTATTCAGTAATGCGGACGCTGTATCGATCCGTTGTGGTGAAGAAGGAGCTGAGTCGGAAGGCAAAGCTCTCAATTAGGGGCGGCATGGCGTAGTGGGTAGAGCAACTGTGCCAGAAACCTGAGGGTTGCAGGTTCGCTCCCCGCCTCTTACCATCCAAAAATCGCTGCCGTTGTGTCCTTGGGCGGGACACTTCACCCTTTTCCCCCGGTGCCACTCACACCGGTGAATTGTATGATGAATGATAGGTGGTGGTCGGAGGGGCCGTTGGCGCAAATTGCAGCCACGCTTCCGTCAGTCTACCCCAGGGCAGCTGTGGCTATGAAAGTAGCTTGCCACCACCAGGTGTGAATGATTGATGGGTTCTACATGTAAAGCGACTTTGGGTACTTAGAAAAGCGCTATATAAATCCCAGTTATTAATTTACCGGTCGATCTACGTTCCCATCCACACCTATGGTCATGAGCTTTGGGTTATGACCGAAAGGACAAGATCACGGGTACAAGCGGCCGAAATGAGTTTCCTCCGCCGGGTGGTGAGCTCCATATTTGTGTTTTGAGGCCCGATAATTAACTTCATTCACAAGATGGCAACGATACGAGCTGTTCGAAATCATGCATCCATCTGCATAATGATGAGATTAAACAGAGATGGTTTCTTAATAGCTGGGCAAACATAGCCAGTGTTGGCGTTAACGCACTTTTTGTGTCTTTTTACGCATTGAAATCAGAAAGGATGCGCAATTACGGAAGCCCGGATTTTATTTTTTAGTAAGTCGGACAAGTTTCCAGTGAGGGTTGGACTGCGCCAAGGCTGCCCTTTGTCACCGATTCTGTTCATAACTTTTATGGACAGAATTCTAGGCGCGGTCAAGGCGTTGAGGGGATCCTGTTTGGTGGCTGCAGGATTAGGTCTCTGCTTTTTGCAGATGATGTGGTCCTGGTGGCTTCATCTAGCCAGGATCTTCTAGCTCTCACTGGATCGGTTCGCAGCCGAGTGTGAAGCGACCGGGATGAGAATCAGCACCCCCAAAACCGAGTCCATGGTTCTCGCCCGGAAAAGGGTGGAGTGCCATCTTCGGGTTGGGGAGGAGACCCTGCCCCAAGTGGAGGAGTTCAAGTACCTCGGAGTCATGGTCACGAGTGAGGGAAGAGTAGATCGTGAGATTGACAGGCGGATCGGTGCGGCGTCTTCAGTAATGCGGACGCTGTATCGATCCGTTGTGGTGAAGAAGGAGATGAGCCGGAAGGCAAAGCTCTCAATTTACCGGTCGATCTATGTTCCCATCCCCACCTATGGTCATGAGCTTTGGGTTATGACCGAAAGGACAAGATCACGGGTACACGCGGCCGAAATGAGTTTCCTCCGCTGGGTGGTGGGTCTCTCCCTTAGAGATAGGGGAAGAAGCTCTGTTATACGGGAGGAGCTCAAAGCTGCTCCTCCACATCGAGAGGAGCCAGATGAGGTGGTTCGGGCATCTGGTCAGGATGCAACCCGAACGCCTCCCTAGGGAGGTGTTTAGGGCACGTCCGACCGGTAGGAGGCCACGGGGAAGACCCAGGACACGTTGGGAAGACTATGTCTCCCGGCTGGCCTGGGAACGCCTCGGGATCCCTCGGGAAGAGCTGGACGAAGTGGCTGGGGAGAGGGAAATCTGGGCTTCCCTGCTTAGGCTGCTGCCCCTGCGACCCGACCTCGGATAAGCGGAAGAAGATGGATGGATGGATGGATATATTTGCCGGGTCAAATTTCTATCCCCGTTTATTGCGTTTCTATTGGTCGTAAATTTTGATTCGCCGAAAGTTTCATCAATGACTAATACTGCCTCAGTTTGCACTCGGACAACTTTGTCTTGAGTAGACATGGCACACTATGAGTTGTTTTATTCTTTGTGAGTCCACGGAAACTTCACTTTTATCTCCCGCTGAAGCGACATCGTTCGAGAATGGAGACAGGCTAGCTGTTAGCTTAAAGCTAACCAGCACCCGACCAGACTCCTCCACTCCAAAAACATACTTTACAGGTCAACAAACGGGGCAAATATGTGCCTTTTGAAGTGTTAATGTGCGAGGAGTGTTCAAAAGGAGTCTCTTGGAGAAGTGGCTGACAAGTTGTTAGAAAAATTATGTTTAAGTTATCACACAACTTTTATGCTTAAAGGCCGTTGCTATAGGTATTAGCTATTGTGCTCAAGTTAGACTTTTGTATCTGTGCAAGGACAAAACTTCTTGTCTGAAGGGTGGCCTCAGCCGGAGATGTTATCTTTGTTTTAGCCCGCTAACAGCCAAGGACTTGGCTCGGAGGCTATTTGCGGCCCACAGCTAATGTTTTAAAGGCCCATGGCACATTCTAAAAATACTATTAAAATAAACAAAAAGATAACAAAAGTGGAATAAAAAAGCTTACAGGTGAGATGTAATTTATAAAAAGTTGCAACGTTGACTATTAAAACAAAGCTGTTTTTTCCTTTAAAACTGTCATTGACCAATGTTTTTATGAATTATTGACCTATCCAAGGCTCTGATTACTTCACAAATATTCCACTAAGAAAAATATTTTTTGTGGAAAATGTTGCATATTTTGTGGGTTTTGTTTGACAAAGAGGGCAGAAAACAAACAAACAAAAAAAAAACAAAGTAAAAAACCCCCCAAAAAACTTAAAGTGTTAAATCAGCACCTCCAAGTCCGAGTCCATGGTTCTCGCCCGGAAAAGGGTGGAGTGCCATCTCCGGGTTGGGGAGGAGATCTTGCCCCAAGTGGAGGAGTTCAAGTACCTCGGAGTCTTGTTCACGAGTGAGGGAAGAGTGGATCGTGAGATCGACAGGCGGATCGGTGCGGCGTCTTCAGTAATGCGGACGCTGTATCGATCCGTTGTGGTGAAGAAGGAGCTGAGCCGGAAGGCAAAGCTCTCAATTTACCGGTCGATCTACGTTCCCATCCTCACCTATGGTCATGAGCTTTGGGTTATGACCGAAAGGACAAGATCACGGGTACAAGCGGCCGAAATGATTTTTCTCCGCCGGGTGGCGGGGCTCTCCCTTAGAGATAGGGTGAGAAGCTCTGCCATCCGGGGGGACCTCAAAGTAAAGCCGCTCCTCCTCCACATCGAGAGGAGCCAGATGAGGTGGTTCGGGCATCTGGTCAGGATGCCACCCGTACGCCTCCCCAGGGAGGTGTTTAGGGCACGTCCGACCGGTAGGAGGCCACGGGGAAGACCCAGGACACGTTGGGAAGACTATGTCTCCCGGCTGGCCTGGGAACGCCTCGGGGTCCCACAGGAAGAGCTGGACGAAGTGGCTGGGGAGAGGGAAGTCTGGGCTTCCCTGCTTAGGCTGCTGCCCCCGCGACCCGACCTCAGATAAGCGGAAAAAGATGGATGTCTCTGTAGATTGCTGCATTCATCTTTCCCTCTTTCTTGACTAGTCTCCCATAACAAAACGGCTTTAGTTTTCATATGATTCGGTCCTTGTCGGACGTTTTGGAACGGATTTTGGAAACCAAGGTGCCACTGTACAAAAAAAAAAGAAAAAAAAAAAGATCCATGCGCCTCAATTAAGCGTCTTCCTTAGGCAACGTATTGCCTCTCTAATAACACTATTATCTCCTTTATCATCCCATTACGCTGCATGCTGGTCGATGTTGCGAGAGCTGACATTCCCCCTCCAGAATGGATCGTTTATACGGAGCTCCCTGATGGCGGTGGCCCCTTTAAAAAAAACGTCGAGCCAACTCAGACACAGGCAGCGAGTTATTGTGACAGCCAGCCGCCTAATTGTTCATTTGAGGTAATCACCCGACAAGTCGGAGCAATTTCCAGCACAACGTCGGAGATTAATAGAGGCAGACGTGCTCACTTGATGAGATCGGGATCACAGGGCGGCTCGCCTGCTAAGTGCCAGCGGCCCCCGAGAGGACACCTTCCTTGAAATGATCTGCACCTTTATGGCACAACTCTGTTCATAATTCTACTGTCTATTGCACAAAAAGGTCTTCTTTCATCTTTTCTTAAACAGGCGAGGCGAGAGAGAGAGAGAGAAAAAATCAGATGATGGAGAGAATCATAATATTATTTTATCCTGAAGGAAAATCCATGGGAGATGAGCAACCAGCATGCCCAGGGAATGCTGAAAATTTATTTTCGCACCACAGCTAAGATGCTCCGTGGCTGCACGGCGTCTGTGTGTTTCGCGTGTTTGCTGCGTGTGATGGATGAGCGTGCAGTTGCCGGGTGCTCTGGCTTTAATTGTAATGTCAGCGTGCACGTCTATAGCCGCCGCTGTCGATGTGCAAAGACAGCCAGCTACTTGTGTGCGGAGCTGTGACATGACGACACAATGTGGGGGGTTTCAAGTGCCTGGACACTCGCCGTTTCTCGGGGGACGAGTTTGAGGGGCTTTGTTGGAGCTGTCAGAGAAGTGTCACATTTCCTGAGCAAGTGTCATGGAGAGAGGAAAACGAACCAATACTGCTGCAATCTTAACATGCTTGTAAAGCTTCCTGCATCAACACATACTAAAATAATGGCACGTTTAATATTTTGACTTCGGGTCATGCATGGTCGCTTCCGGCCTGAGAAGAAATAAAGCAAAACCGTTGAACCCCTGCTATCATATACAAATTACAGGCCTCAAATTTTAAATGATATAGAAAAATATTATAATAAGAAGAACACAAGGAGATGTTCATGTGAAAGTGTCATCAAAACAACTCGTTTAAGTCATAATTTAAATATTGGCTTTGAGCCAGACAGGTAGTCTTTTCTCAAGGATATGGCTATCAATTTTGCATTCCGGAGTCCTATTTAGAGCCTCTTTTCCTACGAGAAGTGATGCAATCCACCTGCAAAACTAAGGGGCCTTATCTTATTCTTTCGAGGCAGAATATATACAGTGGGGCAAAAAAGTATTTAGTCAGCCACCGATTGTACAAGTTCTCCCACTTAAAATGATGACAGAGGTCTGTGATTTTCGTCATATGTACACTTCAACTGTGAGAGACAGAATTTGAAAAAAAATCCAGGAATTCACATTGTAGGAATTTTAAAGAATGTATTTGTAAATCATGGTAGAAAATAAGTATTTGGTCACTTCAAACAAGGAAGATCTCTGGCTCTCACAGACCTGTAATTTCTTCTTTAAGAAGCTCTTCTGTCCTCCACTTGTTACCTGTATTAATGGCACCTGTTTGAACTTGTTATCTGTATAAAAGACACCTGTCCACAGCCTCAAACAGTCAGACTCCAAACTCCACTATGGCCAAGACCAAAGAGCTGTCAAAGGACACTAGGAAAATAATTGTAGACCTGCACCAGACTGTGAAGAGTGAATCTACAATAGGCAAGCAGCTTGGTGTGAAAAAATCAACTGTGGGAGCAATTATCAGAAAATGGAAGACATACAAGACCACTGATAATCTCCCTTGATCTGGGGCTCCACGCAAGATCTCATCCCGTGGGTTCAAAATGATCATGAGAACGGTGAGCAAAAATCCCAGAACCACACGGGGGGACCTGGTGAATGACCTGCAGAGAGCTGGGACCAAAGTAACAAAGGTTACCATCAGTAACACACTACGCCGACAGGGAATCAAATCCTGCAGTGCCAGGCGTGTCCCCCTGCTTAAGCCAGTGCATGTCCAGGCACCTCTGAAGTTTGCCAGAGAGCACATGGATGATACAGCAGAGGATTGGGAGAATGTCATGTGGTCAGATGAAACCAAAATAGAACTTTTTGGTATAAACTCAACTCGTCGTGTTTGGAGGAAGAAGAATACTGAGTTGCATCCCAAGAACACCATACCTACTGTGAATCATGGGGGTGGAAACATCATGCTTTAGGGCTGTTTTTCTGCTAAGGGACAGGCCGACTGATCCGTGTTAAGGAAAGAATGAATGGGGCCATGTATCGTGAGATTTTGAGCCAAAAACTCCTTCCATCAGTGAGAGCTTTGAAGATGAAACGTGGCTGGGTCTTCCAGCATGACAATGATCCCAAACACACCGCCCGGGCAACGAAGGAGTGGCTCCGTAAGAAGCATTTGAAAGTCCTGGAGTGGCCTAGCCAGTCTCCAGACCTCAACCCCATAGAAAATCTGTGGAGGGAGTTGAAAGTCCGTGTTGCTCGGCGACAGCCCCAAAACATCACTGCTCTCGAGAAGATCTGCATGGAGGAATGGGCCAAAATACCAGCTACTGTGTGTGCAAACCTGGTAAAGACCTATAGTAATCGTTTGACCTCTGTAATATAACCTTTGTTGGCAATAACAAAGTATTGAGTTGAATTTTTGTTATTGACCAAATACTTATTTTCCACCATAATTTACAAATAAATTCTTTAAAAATCCTACAATGTGAATTCCTGGATTTTTTTTTCAAATTCACAGTTGAAGTGTACCTATGATGAAATTTACAGACCTCTGTCATCATTTTAAGTGGGAGAACTTGCACAATTGGTGGCTGACTAAATACTTTTTTGCCCCACTGTATATATATATATATATAACATACTTCGGAAGGAAACTCATTTCGGCGGCCGAAATGAGTTTCCTCCGCCGGGTGGCGGGGCTCTCCCTTAGAGATAGGGTGAGAAGCTCTGCCATCCGGGGGGAGCTCAAAGTAAAGCCACTGCTCCTCCACATCGAGAGGAGCCAGATGAGGTGGTTCGGGCATCTGGTCAGGATGCCACCCGAACGCCTCCCTAGGGAGGTGTTTAGGGCACGTCCGACCGGTAGGAGGCCGCGGGGAAGACCCAGGACACGTTGGGAAGACTATGTCTCCCGGCTGGCCTGGGAACGCCTCGGGGTTCCACAGGAAGAGCTGGACGAAGTGGCTGGGGAGAGGGAAGTCTGGGCTTCCCTGCTTAGGTTGCTGCCCCCGCGACCCGACCTCGGATAAGCGGAAGAAGATGGATGGATGGGATAACATACTTGCCAACCCTCCCGGATTTTCCGGGAGACTCCCGAAATTCAGCGCCTCTCCCGAAAACCTCCCGGGACAAATTTTCTCCAGAAAATCTCCCGAAATTCAGGCGGACCTGAGTGACGTGTCGACAGCCTGTTTTCACGTCCGCTTTCCCACAATATAAACAGCGTGCCTGCCCAATCACGCTATAACTGTAGAATGATGGAGGGCGAGTTCTTGGTTTCTTATGTGGGTTTATTGTTAGGCAGTTTCATTAACGTCCTCGCAGCGCGGCAACAACACACAACTACAGCAGTCATGTTTTCGTCTACCATAAAGCAGTTCGTCTGCCGTAAACAGCAATGTTGTGACACTCTTAAACAGGACAATACTGCCATCTAGTGTACATGCATATGTGACAATAACATCTAGGGCTTTTAGAGAGTGCAGTGCACAACTGCGCACACAACAAGGAGACGAAGCAGAATGCATCATCAGAGAGGGTGTTCAGCATGGTTAGAAAAATAGTGACAGAGAATAGAACAAGGATGGACAATTCAACCCTTTTTTTTTTTTTTTTTTTTTTTTTTTGTGTCCTGTCCAGCTTCTCAGGCAAATCATATAGTTGATGTAGATGCCCATGTCGGCTGTTCAGATTTACTTTACAAAAGAGAAGTGTAGGATACTTCTCTTGTTGCCTTATTTGTATTTGACTTTATTAAATGTATTTATATTATCATTTAGTGCAGCCGGGCCGGAGCAGGAGGGGATAGAAAGAGAAAAAAAAGAAGACAGAGGGGGAAATTGTGGGGACAAGAGGGGGATTAGACAGAGAGACAAAAACAACAACAGCAAACAACAACAACAACAACAATAGAGCAACATCAGCAAATACGACATGTACAAACATGATGGTAAAAGTAATAGCAAATAAGCAGTTAGCGAAAAATAAAAAATAATACAGAAATGACAATGAGCATTATTACACTACAAATGGATCAATACAAATACCAATAGAAATAGCGCTATTGATAATGAACAACACCAATAATTTACCTTTATTATCAACAATACAGTTGTTTAAATGCAACAATACATATACGTAATGATAACTTGAGATACGAAAGAATGCAGAAAAATGGAGGGGGAGAAAGAGAAGCAACCTATATTAACCTTGTAGATTGTTATAGTCACAATAGGTTAAGCTTTGTCAGTGTGCCATGTGTTACACCCAGTTTACCCTAGGGCAACAACGTTAATATATGTTTGATGAAACGTGATTATGTGCATGAGTGTAAGTATGCATATGTACTTGTATATGTACAGAATGTGTATATGTGTTTGTACAATGAATGTATATGTACAGAATGTGTATATGTGTTTGTACAGTGAATGTATATGTACAGTATGTGTATGTGTATGTTTGTATATTGAATGTGCGTGTGGATGTACGAACTTTAGGTAGGTAAATATGTACTGTATTTGTGTATGTATGTGGGAGCGTAGGTACCTATGTACGTATGTGAGCATATGTGAATTTGTATGTACAATACATTCGACTCCCAGAGTGCGTGGGAGCCAGAGCACGGCCCCATCACCCCCGAGAGCCCAACCCACAAACAGTAGGCGTGGTGCCCAGGGAACCAGGGACCACCGCCCCCACGCAGCCAAGCCGGTCAGCGACAGGAACCCCAGAGCCCGACCCACCGTACCGCCCACAAGGGCCAGCAGCAGGCCGCAGACAGACGCACCCGGCAGAGGACAGGGCACGAGAAAAGCAGGGGACAGCCAGACCCCAAGCCAGCGAGAGACCACACCCCACACGGCCAGAAAGGCGAGACGCCCCGCCCGAGGGACCCAGAGACTCCCCGCAACCGGACGGGAAGACCGCCCCTGCCCCACCGGCAACCGGGCCCCCACGAGCCCACCCCCCCACCCCCGGAGAGCGCGGCGAGGCCAACCCCCGGCCACCCCACCCAAATCGGCCGCCGCAGGACCACCCAGGCACAGGGCCACGGGAACCACCCACCCCACCTGCAGGGACCCCAACGATGGAGATGGAACAACCAGCAACCGCCCCGCCGAGCCCCCCCTCTGAGGGAGGGGAAAAATTAAAAAATAATATTAATAAAATATATTAAAAAATTAATAAATAAATAAATAAATAAAAAAAAGAATTAAAAGAAGATCACAGACATGCTGACAAACAAGGTCACTACCCCAGCAACTGGCCGACTCGCAGCACCTCGGAATACCTTGCAGCACCAAGCTACCACAATAGACGCAGGGACTAGGCCCAACAGGCCCCAACCAAGACGGGCACCCGGAAGGGATGGACAGCGGGACCCAGGAGCTCCAGACACGCAGTTCGGATGCAGTAGCCTGAGGCGTCGACCCCCGTCTGACAGGCAGGCCCAGAGCGTACCCCCAGAAATATACATACATACATACATACATATATACATACACATACATGTATACATACCCACACATACACGTATATACATATACATACACATATGTACACATACACATATATATTCATACATACATACACACACATATACATACATATACACAGTTCATCAGCCCCGACAGCCATCACACGCGCGCGCTGCCACCAGTCACAACATCAGCCACACCCTTGCACCAGACAATTCAACCCTTAACTCAACAATGAGTAGATGAGTGTTATGTGTGTGTATATGTGTAAATTAATGAACACTGAAATTCAAGTATTTCTCTTTATATATATATATATATATATATATATATATATATATATATATATATATATATATATATATAGCTAGAATTCACTGAAAGTCAAGTATTTCTTATATGTATACATATGAAATACTTGACTTGGGGAATTCTAGCTGTAAATATACTCCTCCCCTCTTAACCATGCCCCCCCAACCATGCCCCCCCAACCACGCCCCCGCCCAACCCCCAACAGCCCCCCCCCACCCCCACCTCCCGAAATCGGAGGTCTCAAGGTTGGCAAGTATGATATATAAATTAGATAAAAAATTGTGTTCATGTATGAGACCTAGGGCTGCCAATTATGGCCAAAGAAATAATTAAGATTATTTTTTTTATCAATATTGAAATAATGATTACTGATAGTTAAGTAAAGCAGTGTTGGGATTTGTAATGTCTAATAAAAAGACTATAGATAAACGTTATCCATATATTTACAGACAAATTAGTCTAGTTAATTCTTTAATAACATCAACTTGTCAGCTTTTTGCCATCACATGCTGCCTTTATCTCTATTTTTACATTTTGATAGACAGAGTTGTTATTTTTTTAAATTTTTCTCAAGTTATGTAAATTTATATGTACATGTAGAGGCTGTATCAGGACTGATCCATTAGACTTAGACTTAGACAAACTTTAATGATCCACAAGGGAAATTGTTCAACACAGTAGCTCAGTTACAATGATGGAAAGTGTAAGGATGGAAAGGACAATGCAGGTATAAATAGACTAATATAGCAATAAAAAAATCTAACATATATCCGAATATATACATAATATGTGTACAGAATAATATATATACAGATATATGATATTATGTCTATGACATATATACAATATATACCAATGACCATGTACAATATTACAGTATATACAGTATATGTGACAGCAGCAGCATAAAATAGAGAGTAGATCCAGCAGGAAAAAGAAAAAGACATTATAAACATTATAAACAAAGAGAAGTAGCTAACATGTCAGTTAAGAGTTTGAGCAGAAATATGTCTACAGAAATTAACTATACACAATAAAGCTTTAACAAAATGATGTGTCACAGGAATGATTTTTGAAGTAACACCTTAGTGACATGAAAAAAAACACAATTAATGCAAAAAAAACAACCTGGTGTTTACTTTTTGATATCAAAATAAAACACAAAGCAGTTTGGCTATTGAAGATAACGTCTAAGAAACAAGCTTTGTTCTTCTCCAATGTCTTCCCTAGTGTTTCAGTACAACAGTTTGGCCAACAAATAACCCCCCCGGAGTGATACCTCTCACATCGAATACACAATCATCACCGCCTGCGTTCAATTCGATGAGGTGACTAAACATTTAGCTAGTATTGATGTTATTTGGACACTGATACAGTTTGCAGTTAAATAAAGGAGTGAACGTCCCAGTAAACAGAGTCAAGACTTTATAAACAAGTTGTGACAACATTCACGACACATTGCCTGCTGCAAAACATCAAATTGTTTTCTCCTTCGCTGTATACTTTTAGTGTGGGGACAAGTGTATCACAATAATTGTTTGTAAGTTATCACAAAAAACTTTGTGTTGAAATGAGTTCCTAGCAAGAAGACAAAAGCTGTCTTTGAAACCTACCAAAAAGAAGGCTCGTAAAACTCCACTGTGTAAGGGAGAAAGCCACATGAAGGGTTTTCTGTTTTCTCTCATGTATGGTAATCAACAGAAAGATATTGTTCTAACCCAAGGACTTCAAAGCGGACAGATGGCAGGATCTGCCCAATTTCCAGACAAACTTTTTTTGAAGTATTTTACAAACTCTTTTTGAACTATTTTATGGAACTCTTTTTGAACTATTTTACGACCTCTTCTTTTGAACTATTCTGTAACCAAAGGCAACGCTGTTTACGACCCACTTCCCTCTGGAAGTGGAAGCGGTGGTCAAAGAAAGTCAAATAAAGAAGGAGTGCAATCTTTTGGCAGAGCGTGCTGGAGACTGTACAAGAGTACAGTGTGTCCAGGCATGTCTCCTCAATATATTGAGTCCAAATTTAATTCCGTCTCTGTTTAATTATTTGCCTCTTGTCTTGTTTAATAGATGTCATCAGTGTTTGAACCTGACAAATTGTCTCCAATATTGTCCACACCTGTCTCCATCTAAACACAGCAGTGCGCTCTTAAACGCACGGCGGGAAGCGAGGGGGAATTACGTTAAACCACGCGCTTGGCTCCGTGTACTCCAAGGAGAAATCTCCGCAGCAAAGTCGGTGTCGTTGGTCCGCCATGAATATCAAGCCAAATACCGCTAGTGCGTATGCGCCTGACTTCGTGTTGCAGAAAATGCATTAATAAATGATGTTTTTTTTGTAATTAAAAAATTAAACGGCATTACTAACCGTCGGGAATTATCGCAAATTATCATTATACTGATACTGATGGTGGAAACTTGACACTAGACTTCAGGCAACGTGGATCCTGTGCCTCTCCTGTCTTCCTCCAGACTCTGGGACCTCGATTTCCAAAGGAAATGCAAAATTTGCATGGTTGGGTGATGGTTTGGGGTGCCATGTCATCTGCTGGTGTCGGTCCACTCTGTTTCCTGAGATCCAGGGTCAACGCAGCCGTCTACCAGCAAGTTTTAGAGCACTTCATGCTTCCTGCTGCTGACCTGCTCTATGGAGATGGAGATTTCAAGTTCCAACAGGACTTGGCGCCTGCACACAGCGCAAAATCTACCCGTGCCTGGTTTACGGACCATGGTATTTCTGTTCTAAATTGGCCCGCCAACTCCCCTGACCTTAGCCCCATAGAAAATCTGTGGGGTATTGTGAAAAGGAAGATGCAGAATGCCAGACCCAAAAACGCAGAAGAGTTGAAGGCCACTATCAGAGCAACCTGGGCTCTCATAACACCTGAGCAGTGCCAGAAACTCATCGACTTCATGCCACGCCGCATTAACGCAGTAATTGAGGCAAAAGGAGCTCCAACCAAGTATTGAGTATTGTACATGCTCATATTTTTCATTTTCATACTTTTCAGTTGGCCAACATTTCTAAAAATCCCTTTTTTGTATTAGCCTTAAGTAATATTCTAATTTTGTGACACACGGAATTTTGGATTTTCATTTGTTGCCACTTCAAATCATCAAAATTAAATGAAATAAACATTTGAATGCATCAGTCTGTGTGCAATGAATAAATATAATGTACAAGTTACACCTTTTGAATGCAATTACTGAAATAAATCAAGTTTTTCAAAATATTCTAATTTACTGGCTTTTACCTGTATATGCGCACTAATTGACTGAAAGAGCACGCACTTGGCGTGATGATGTCATGTTATCCATGGAAAAATGCTTTTTTAGACCATATGATTTGCCTGAGCGGCTAGTAGACCCCAAGAGTAACAAGCGGTTGCCTTGATGCCTTTCCATTAAGAACAATAAACTAGTTTTTAGTATAACTTTGCTGGTTTCAAGAAATGTAATGCCGAGCACATATCATTATGTCAAGATAATGGCACTAGCATTTAGTTAATTTAAGAATATTTTTCAACATATTGAGCAAAAAGGTCTCATTTCTTTTCTACCAAGAATAGTGCACTTGTTATTAGTGAGAATATACTTATTTTAAGATATTTTTGGGTTCATTGAGGTTAGCTAATTTGACTTGTTTTGGAAAGTCTTGACAAGCCAAATTTTCTTGTTCTATTGGCAGATAATTTTGCTTAATTCAAATAAAATACCCCTAATTTTTGAATTTCTTTTTCTTGTTTTTGAACACTGACTTTTTGCAGTGCTGGCCATTCATTTCCAATAGGAAAACATGTCCTGGAAAACGTGGACTTCCCGAAAATGGAGGAATTTCTGGAAAATAAACATAACATGAATAATCCGAACATGCTGAAAGTGAAAAATGCTGGTGCACAAATAATAATTAAAATACTACACCATTATGTTTTTTTTAATTTATTTGACTGGACCACGAATGAAGTAAAAGTGAAGCAGTCTCGTGGGATTGGGAATATTTTTTCTAGTGCACTGCAAAAAGTCAGTGTTCAAAAACAAGAATTAAAAAAAAAAAAAAATTAGGGGTATTTTATTTGAACTAAGCAAAATTATCTGCCAATAGAACAAGAAAATTTGGCTTGTCAAGACTTTCCAAAACAAGCAAAATTAAAGCTGCAAGCAGCGTTGGACGGGCCCGCGGATTTGGCAGGTGCTAGTCCTAAGTGTCCCAATACTTTTGTCTACTTTTAGTCTGAAGTGTCCCAAGACTTTTGTCTAGTGTACCTACCTTGTCTGCATTGTGTGGGCACGTTGGTGCTTCCTGCTTTTGAGCAGCCATCTTAAAAAAACAGCACCGCAGGAGCATCAGTGCAGCGGGTTTTTGAAGGGTCATAAAATCAAAACCGGAGCAGGTATTACAAAACGGTTCTGTTATTTTATGCACAAGGGTTTAATCTCTCTCCTGTGTTATTTTTAAGCCGAAACGACAAACGCGCTCAGAGGAGATAGTTTTTGAAGGAAGGTGACCGGTTTTTACAAAAAAATTGTTTTGAAGGGGGAATAGCAAACATCCTGTTGATTTTTGCTGGGGGTTGTCAATTAATGAAATGTAGGTCCAAGTGAGACCTACATAGAGGTTTTTGTTTCATGTCTCTCCGACCTTCCCAGTGGGAGTTACAGGCATTTTTGTCAGATTTTTCATCCGAGGAGCAGTTTTTTTGTGCGTTTTATTAAAAAATTGCTGTAGAGCACAATTTTTAGATTTGGGGTTAGGTTTTGTCATTACATCACAGTTTTAGCCAGTCCTGATGTGTGAGTTCAGTTTGGTGAGTTTTGAAGCATGTTAAGGGGGTCAAATTACAGCTCAAAGAGGCAAAAGTGACTGTTTTTAGTACTTTTTTGTGTTGAAGGGGGAATAGCCAACTTCCTGTTGATTTTAGCCCGAGAATGTACCATTATGAAAGTTAGGTCTGAGTCAGACCTACATAGAGGATTTTGTTTCATGTCTTTCCGACCTTCCTAGTGGGAGTTACAGGCAGTCTAGTTTTGTTTTTCCTAGGGGGCGCTAGAGCGCAATTTTGATTTTTGCAGTTTGTTTTTTTTATTAAAAGGCAATTTTCGCAGGTTCTGATGTGTGGGTCAAATATGGTGAGTTTTGAAGCATGTTAAGTGGGTCAAATTACAGCTCAAAGAGGTGGTCGGTATAATAATAATAAAGAAATAATAAAACCTTAGAATAACAATAGGTCCTTATGTCCCATTGCATAAGGACTCCCTGTGGGAGTCCTTTTGCAATGGGCCACTGCGGGCCCTAATTAGCTAACCTCAATGAACCCAAAAATACCTTAAAATAAGTATATTCTCACTAATAAGTGCACTTTTCTTGGTAGAAAAAAAAGACCTTTTTGCTCAATATGTTGAAAAATATTCTTAAATTAAGTAAATGCTAGTGCCATTATCTTGACATAATGATATGCGCCAGGCATCATTATTTTTTTTTCATGCTTGAAGTAAGAAATTATTACTTTAAAAAAGTAGTTTTATACTTGTGAGTGTTGATGACACAGCTTTGCAACAGTTGATATTTTAGTTTCAAGCATGTTTTACTCAATATTGGTCATAAAATCTCAGCAACAAGCTGTAATATCTTACTGAGATCATTTAGGACCAAAACCCTTAAAACAAGTAAAACACTCTAACATAAAATCTGCTTAGTGAGAAGAATTATTTTATCAGACAGAAAATAAGCAAATATCACCCTTATTTGAGATATTTAATCTTACTTAGATTTCAGTTTTTGCTGTGTGCAGTTTATCTTCTCAAACACTCTTTTATAACTTTGAGGCATCTCCTAGATGTATACGAGTCATGAGTCATACAGGCCGCAGCAGTTAGTGAAAAATGTCTGCGGGAGGCGCTGTTGGGCCTCAACAATCCAAACAGTGCAGGGCTCAGGTTCAAATTGACAAAGCAGATTACATTACAAGCAGACATGTTTAACTGAGAGTTGAACAAATGAGTGAAGGGAAATCATTATTCACTCTTACTGGGAATGAAACGATTTAAGAAAATATTGTGGTCTGGAACAACGTGTTCGACTCATTTAATCAGAGCCAATTACAGCATGTAGCTGCAGTTAGTTGTGCAAACGTTGAACGGCCCAGAAGGTATGCGAGGTATTCTGTACGTGTTGTTTGGCAGCGGAAAAATCGCTCATAAGGCAAATGTGTTTCAATAAGGCGCCAATATTATCTCCCGTCTTGGCATTCTGCTCAGGTTTGCTGATTCCAGGAGTCATGCTGTTTGTGAGCGAGCGAGAGTCGGTTGCGTCTCGAGAGACAGAGTTTGAGTGAACACAGCGAGGAGTTCTTCAGGGGGAATATGTAATAAGGAACATATTGGAGCTGCAGCTTCTTCTGCGTACTCTAGCCTAAGCGTTTCAGGATACGCCAAAAGACGGGGCGACCGGGTGGGCAGAGAAACCACCGCCAGGACTCTCGTAATGATGGTCTTGCAACAGCCGTCTTCTTTCAGGGTCAAACTTCTGCCACACCACGTCCGAAGTACAAGAACTGCACTGTTCGGACTCCATTCCCCATGATCATCCACTACCACTGCTCTACTGTACTTCCACAGGAAATTGCTTTCTGACAGCCGGCATTGGTGTTTACACGAAACCTCCGTGGGTTTGTTTCAATTTTCTCCTCTTTCTTTTCCTTGCCCGGCCACTTTGGCACATCGGACCATCAGGGATCGCTCCTTGGCACAACTCGCACAAGCTGTAACCATGCTTGAGATTCTACACATAACACGATGTCTGCCAACAACAGGGGTGGTGGAAATAATCGATTCTTAGATGCGTCGGGGCATGGACGATTCTGAATCGATAGACAAATGCCAAATACAAATTATTTCAAGTTGTCTAATTGTATTTACAATCCGCAAAGTATGTGAAAATACTGTCTAAACATCACAAAATGCCACAATATTTTTCAAGTTTTCCGCTCCGAACGTCCTCCGTAACTTCAGTAGAGTAACGTCACTGCACTCTGACCATTGTATCAGATCAGTCATACTGGAAATACGCAAAAATTAGAGAGAGATGTGCTGTCTATCATTTGCAATCCCCATATAAGAAATGAACACGTTTTTCTTTTTTTATGCATTCTAAGTCGAAAATAAAAAAAATCATAAAACGTCCGCTAACAATGTAATCAACAGGGGCTCTCTATTTTGCCCACAAAACCTTCTAAATAACCATCCAAAACCCGCCAACAATGCTCGATATACATATCGTGACCTGAATATTAACCAATTATTAGCAATGTTGTTATTACAAGCAGATCAGTCATACTGGAAATATGCTAAAATTAGAGAGGGATGTGCTGTCTATCATTTGTAATCCTTATATAAGAAATTAACAATGTTTTTATTTTTTAATGCATTCTAAGTCGAAAATAAATAAATACATAAAACGTCCGCAAACAATGTAGTCAACAGGGGCTCTCTATTTTGCCCACAAAACCTTCTAAATAACCATCCAAAACCTGCCATCAATACTCTACATACGTACATATCGTGACCTGAATATTAACCAAATATTAGCAATGTTGTTATTATAAGCAGATCCGTCATACTGGAAATACGCAAAAATTTGAGAGGGATGTGCTGTCTATCATTTGTAATCCTTATATCAGAAATGAACACGTTTTTCTTTTTTAATGCATTCTAAGTCGAAAATACATAAATACATAAAACGTCCGCTAACAATGTAGTCAACGGGGGCTCTCTATTTTGCCCACAAAACCTTCTAAATAACCATCCAAAACCCGCCAACAATACTCTATATACATATCGTGATCTGAATATTAACCAAATATAAGCAATGTTATTATAAGCAGATCAGTCATACTGGAAATATGCAAACATTTGAGAGAGATGTGTTGTCTATCATTTGCAATCCTTATATCGGAAATTAACACGTTTTTCTTTTTTAATGCATAAAAAGTCAAAAATAAATAAATACACGAAACGTCCGCTAACAATGTAGTCAACAGGGGCTCTCTATTTTGCCCACAAAACCTTTTAAATAACCATCCAAAACCCGCCAACAATATTCTATATACATATCGTGACCTGAATATTAACCAAATATAAGCAATGTTGTTATTATAAGCAGATCCGTCATACTGGAAATATGCAAACATTTGAGAGAGATGTGCTGTCTATCATTTGCAATCCTTATATAAGAAATGAACACATGGTTTTCTTTTTTAATGCATTCGAAGTCGAAAATAAATAAATACATAAAACGTCCGCTAACAATGTAGTCAACGGGGGCTCTCTATTTTGCCCACAAAACCTTCTAAATAACCATCCAAAACCCGCCAACAATACTCTATATACATATCGTGACCTGAATATTAACCAAATATAAGCAATGTTATTATAAGCAGATCAGTCATACTGGAAATACGCAAAAATTTGAGAGAGATGTGCTGTCTATCATTTGCAATCCTTATATAAGAAATGAACACGTTTTTCTTTTTTAATGCATTCTAAGTTGTAAATAAATAAATACATAAAACTTCCGCTAACAATGTAGTCAACAGGGGCTCTCTATTTTGCCCACAAAACCTTCTAAATAACCTTCCAAAACCCGCCAACAATACTCTATATACATATCGTGACCTGAATATTAACCAAATATTAGCAATGTTGTTATTATAAGCAGATCCGTCATACTAGAAATACGCAAAAATTTGACAGAGATGTGCTGTCTATCATTTGTAATCCTTATATAAGAAATGAACACATTTTTCTTTTTTAATGCATTCTAAGTCAAAAATAAATAAATTCATAAAACGCTTGATAACAATTTAGTCAACGGGGGCTCTCTATTTTTCCAACAAAACCTTCTAAATAACCATCCAAAACCCGCCAACAATACGCTATATACATATCGTGACCTGAATATTAACCAAATATTAGCAATGTTGTTATTATAAGCCCTGCGATGAGGTGGCGACTTGTCCAGGGTGTACACCGCCTTCCGCCCGATTGTAGCTGAGATAGGCTCCAGCGCCCCCCGCGACCCCAAAGGGAATAAGCGGTAGAAAATGGATGGATGGATGGTTATTATAAGCAGATCCGTCATACTGGAAATACGCAAAGATTTGAGAGAGATGTGCTGTCTATCATTTGTAATCCTTATATCAGAAATGAACACGTTTTTCTTTTTTAATACATTCTAAGTCGAAAATACATAAATACATAAAACGTCCGCTAACAATGTAGTCAACGGGGGCTCTCTATTTTGCCCACAAAACCTTCTAAATAACCATCCAAAACCTGCCAACAATACTCTATGTACATATCGTGACCTGAATATTAACCAAATATAAGCAACGTTATTATAAGCAGATCAGTCATACTGGAAATACGCAAGAATTTGAGAGATGTGTTGTCTATCATTTGCAATCCTTATATCGGAAATTAACACGTTTTTCTTTTTTAATGCATAAAAAGTCCAAAATAAATAAATACACGAAACGTCCGCTAACAATGTAGTCAACAGGGGCTCTCTATTTTGCCCACAAAACCTTCTAAATAACCATCCAAAACCCGCCAACAATACTCTATATACATATCATGACCTGAATATTCACCAAATATTAGCAATGTTGTTATTATAAGCAGATCAGTCATACTGGAAATACGCAACAATTAGAGAGAGATGTGCTGTCTATCATTTGCAATACCTATATAAGAAAGGAACAAATTTTTCTTTTTTAATGCATTCTAAGTCGTAAATAAATAAATTCATAAAAAGTCCGCTAGCAACTTAGTCAACAGGGGCTCTCTATTTTGCCCACAAAAACTTCTAAATAACCATCCAAAACCCGCCAACAATACTCTATATACATATCGTGACCTGAATATTAACCAAATATTAGCAATGTTGTTATTATAAGCAGATCCGTCATACTGGAAATACGCAATACGGAAATATTTAATATTTGTTACTTACTATGGTATATTATTTATTTATTCACTGTTCTGTAACAGAGAACTAGGAAATTGGATAACATTGCTATGGTATGAAAAGGGGTAGGATTAAATAAGCTCAGCTTCTTCCTACTCCTTTTCGGACGTGCTGTAATGAAACAACTGGAAATATGTGATGCATTACATTGTATCGTATGCATGTTCCAAATTAATTGAAACTGAACTGAACTGAACTGCAGTGGAGCCACGTAAATAAGACCGCCCACAAAACAGCGCATGGTCAGAAAGGGACTTGAAGATGGTCTGTAAAACTATAATCCATGCGACATTTTTACCAAAGAACCACCATTAGATGTTATGTAGACCAGTGTTTTTCAAACCTTTTTGGAGCCAAGGCACATTTTTTGTGTTGAAAAAATCCGGAGGCACACCGCCAGCAGAAATCATTAGAAAACAAAGTTGACAGTAAAAAGTCGTCGTCCCAATTGTTGGATGTGACTTTAAACCATAACCAAGCATGCATCAATATAGCTCTTGTCTCAAAGTAGGTGTACTGTCACCACCTGTCACATCATGCCGTGATTTATTTGGAGTTTTTTTTTGCTGTTTTCCTGTGTGTAGTGTTTTAGTTCTTGTCTTGCGCTCCTATTTTGGTGGCTTTTTCCTCTTTTTTTGGTATTTTCCTGTAGCAGTTTCATGTATTATTCATGCCAACCCTCCCGAATTTTCCGGGAGACTCCCGAAATTCAGCGCCTCTCCCGAAAACCTCCCGGGACAAATATTCTCCCGAAAATCTCCCGATTTTCAGCCGGAGCTGGAGGCCACGCCCCCTCCAGCTCCATGCGGACCTGAGTGAGGACAGCCTTTTTTCATGACGGGAGGACAACAGGGTGACAAGAACTAAATCATCCAGACTAGAGATAAATTGTATTATTATGTTTATCTTAACTAAAAATAAATATATTTAATAATTTACAAAAAAAACCAATTAAATACATGTTTATTATATTTTGCTAAAAACATCAAAATTAATTGTATTTGTATTTGTATTATTTCCTGACTCCTTATTACATCCAGCCATAGAATTATACATTAAAATAAACATATTTGAAATAATTGATTTTAAATTATCATAATAATTCATTTAAAATGACCATATTTAATTATTAAAATAATTGCTTGTTTATCAACAACTTTAGCATTTTATTCATTACATTTTGAAACTCTCAGAAGCCAAATTATGTTATATTCCTTAATATTTATTTATGCAAGTTTGAAGTATCAATTATCTAAACACAGTTTTGTTTGCATATTTTCAGGATGTAGATCTCTCTCTCTCTCTCTCTCTCTCTCTCTCTCTCTCTCTCTCTCTCTCTCTCTCTCTCTCTCTATATATATATATATATTTACTGTATATGTATGAAATACTTGACTTGGTGAATTCTAGCTGTCAATATACTCCTCCCCTCTTAACCACGCCCCGCCCCACCCCCGACCACGCCCCCACCCCCTCCTCCCGAAAATGGAGGTCTCAAGGTTGGCAAGTATGGTTTTCATGTCTTCCTTTGAGCGAAATTTCCCGCATCGACTTAGTTTTTGCAATCAAGAATAATTTCAGTTGTTTTTATCCCTCTTTGTGGGGACATTGTTGATTGTCATGTCATGTTCGGATGTACACTGTGGACGCCGTCTTTGCTCCACAGTAAGTTTTTGCTGTCGTCCAGCATTCTGTTTTTGTTTACTTTGTAGCCAGTTCAGTTTTAGTTTCGTTCTGCATAGCCTTCCCTAAGCTCTAATGTCTTTTTGTTTATTTTTGGTGTAAGCACCTTTTGACCTGCACACTGTCGTCCGCATATTGTGATCACGTCAAACCATGTTCCCGACATCTACAAAGCAATTAGCTACTTGCTGCCACCTACTGATATGGAAGAGTATAACATGGTTACCCCTGTCGAGCTCCAGATAGCACCGACACTCAACAACAACAAATAATTTGCAGATGATTACGACTGGTTTGCAAACAAATATTTTTCACCCAAATAGTATCTCACGGCACACTAGGTTGAAAAACACTGATGTAGACCACAAGGATGTGTTTGAAATGAAGAAAAAATTAAATTGAAAAATTAAATTAAATTTTAACTACACAGTAGACACTCTGGGGGCCTTGTACACATGCATGGGGGGTTTGGGGTTCGGCGCACCCCTCATTGCCTCGTCGGCCGGCGGGGACTGCGGTCTGGTGGCCTGCCAGGCTTTTATTCATTTATTATTGTTATATTTTTATTTTTATTTTTAATGTATTTATTATTTTTATTTTTATTATTTACTTATTTTTATTTTATTTTATTTTTTAAATTTTATTTTTTATTTTATTTTATTTTTTTATTTTTTATTTTTTTAATCTTATTATTTATTTGTGTGTGGCGTCGCGCGGGTCTCACTTCCTGTTGGATGGGGTCCGTGCCCGTGTGGCCCGACCTTGCGCTGTGGGGTCTCTGTTGGTGACTTGGTGTGGTGGCGGCGCAGCCCCCGTGTCTGGTCTGGATGCTGTGTCTCGGTTGTTTGGGCGGTGGTGTGTTTGTGCGGGTTTGGGTTGGGGTGGGGGGCCTTTTGGTTGGCGGGGTTGTTTGTGTCTCTTGTTTGCGTGTTGGCGTTCGGGCTGACCGGCGGGCTGGCGCCGGCTGGTCTCCGTGGCCCTGGTGGCGTGTGGTTGCTGGTCGCAGTTTTTTTTTGATCGCTTTGATTTGATTGGCTGGTGCTGGCTGTCTGGGGTTATTGCGGCTGCTGTTTCTGTTGCCGTTTGTTTGTGGTGTGGGCGCCCGTGGCTGCTGGGTCTGGTGCAGGGGTGTGGCTGATGTTGTGATTGATGGCAGCGCGCGCGCGTGATGGCTGTCGGAGCTGACGAACTGTGTATATGTATGTATATGTGTGTGTATGTATGTATGTTTATATATGTGTATGTGTACATATGTGTATGTATATGTATATATGTGTATGTGTGGGTATGTATACGTGTATGTGTGTATGTGTAAAAAAAAAATAAAAAATAAAAAAAAAAATAAAAAAAAAAAAAAAAAAGAAAAAAGGAAAAAAATAAAAATAAAAAAATAAAAAATAAATAAAAAAAAATGAAATGAAGAAAAAAAATACAAAATTTATGACTCATCGGCAGCGAGTCCTATAATTTGGTGCACCTTAAGGTCTGAAAAATATGGTATGCCGTGAGGAATAATGCCAAGTCCCAGGACAAGTAACTGTCATTCTACCGCCAAAAGCCATGGACGTGAGTGTGATTTGTTAAAAAAGCGGCTGAGGAGGATTCAGAAAACAAGCGTGTCTTTCTAACGCCATCCTGCTGTGAAATGGGCGCCTGCTGCAAAAAATAACTTGAAAATCAGGCATGAAAGACCGTGCCATGTACCTTCTTAGTGGATTTGTCGCTGTGCCACACTTTCAGGTTTCATTTCCCGAATCACTGACCCGTTTTGTGGGATTTTTCCACCACATGGGTTCTTATCCAAGGCACTTTGGGCTTTGAACTGAACTCCTTGAGAAAAGGGATGGCGCATGGGATGGCTGTGTTCTGGAGATGCTCATTGGCAACTAGAACCTGCTAATCGCTTTTGCCTCGCGGTGTCGGCGCCACAAGTTCCCGCTTGACACTGGTCACTGAGTGGGCTTAGGCGAAGACGATGGTGTGACACGCCATCTGTCGCACTCGCTTCCCTTCGCCAACATGCAGCAAGACGCACTCATTATTGTTGCATGGTGTTGGACGCCAAGAGGACGTTTAAGATTCAAGAAAACATGTTGCTAAAAATGGACAAAATTCTAATAGTGGTTTCAATGGATAAATAAATAAAATCAATACATTGGATCATCTTTTCCCCTACAAGGATTAAAGGGGAACATTATCACAATTTCAGAAGGGTTAAAACCATTAAAAATCAGTTCCCAGTGGCTTATTTTATTTTTCGAAGTTTTTTTCAAAATTTTACCCATCACGCAATATCCCTAAAAAAAGCTTCAAACTGCCTGATTTTAACCATCGTAATATACACCCGTCCATTTTCCTGTGACGTCACATAGTGATGCCAATACAAACAAACATGGCGCATAGAACAGCAAGCTATAGCGACATTAGCTCGGATTCAGACTCGGATTTCAGCGGCTTAAGCGATTCAACAGATTACGCACGTATTGAAACGGATGGTTGTAGTGTGGAGGCAGGTAGCGAAAACCAAATTGAAGAAGAAACTGAAGCTATTGAGCCATATCGGTTTGAACCGTATGCAAGCGAAACCGACGAAAACGAGCGACACGGGAGAAAGCGAGGACGAATTCGGCGATCGCCTTCTAACCAACGAATGGTATGTGTTTGTTTGGCATTAAAGGAAACTAACAACTATGAACTAGGTTTACAGCATATGAAATACATTTGGCAACAACATGCACTTTGAGAGTGCAGACAGCCCAGTTTTCATCAATTAATATATTCTGTAGACATACCCTCATCCGCTCTCTTTTCCTGAAAGCTGATCTGTCCAGTTTTGGAGTTGATGTCAGCAGGCTAGGGAAGCTAGGGTCTTTATCGTTGGAAATGCATCTGCTTTGAGTGTCGCAGGATATCCACACATTCTTGCCATCTCTGTCGTAGCATAGCTTTCGTCGGTAAAGTGTGCGGAACAAACGACTGACCATTTTGTCGACTTTCCCCACACCCTCGTATTTTGAACAAATTTCGTCCAATTTCTTGCCACTTTCGCATCTTTAGGCCACTGGTGCAACTTGAATCCGTCCCTGTCCGTGTTATTACACCCTCCGACAACACACCGACGAAAGTGAGAAAATGGCGGATTGCTTCCCGATGTGACGTCACAACGTCATCGCTCCGAGAGCGAATAATAGAAAGGCGTTTAATTTGCCAATATTCACCCATTTAGAGTTCGGAAATCGGTTAAAAAAAGATATGGTCTTTTTTCTGCAACATCAAGGTATATATTGACGCTTACATAGGTCTGGTGATAATGTTCCCCTTTAAGTGGATGATTAACATTAATTAAAAGAAGTAATTTTTGTGTCTTTAAAAAAAAAAAGTATTAATATTAATATTTAATCCTAAATGAAAAAAACTATGTACATTTCAGGATCAATCCAGGCTCACCATCTCAACATTCAGACTTCCAGCATGCTAAAAATAGGTTATTTTGTCTCGATCACACTTCTGCAGTATATCGCCCATAAAAGGTGCATATTGCACAACATAACAAAAACAGCACAGGTTGGACTGTTGCAGCACATGTCATAAATGTGAAGGGAAATGAGTGTTTCCATGGTGACAGCCGATATAAACGCAAACACCTTGTTTAAATAGAGCGGTCTGCACTACTCTTGCTTTTGTTATCAATTGCAAACACTTAGTATATCGCCTGCAACACGCTCATTATTAGTACATGCAATTTTATAGATTGCACACGCTGTTTAGCACTTGTTATTCGGATCTTAGTAAATTAGGCTGAGCGTCTTTTACAACAGGGAGTTATAGTCGTTATTCGGCTCCTGTCTAAGGATTTGACGTTTGCTCACAAAGTCCACACTCATTTTGTTGCCTTATGTCCAACATTGCTCATATGATATAATATCTTGGGGGGAAAGTACAGCTCCTCAGGTACAATGTGGAAGAAGAACTTTATATTAGACAATTATCTGTTTTGGGAGCCCATTGGGTGCTACAAAGACATAGAGTGGCACTATATTAAAACATGGACACATTGTTCAGCTAAAATAACTTTTATACTCAGGACCAGAACGACTACAACATAAAAAGTAGCATCATACCATCTGTCGAGCTATTCACACATATGACAAAACAAAACTGTCGTAAAACTAAGGGTTTCCCAACAGAACTTTTTCACTTCCAATATGCTACCAATATCAGAGCCTTGCAATACCGGTATTGATCCGATACAAATATCAGCAGAAATAAGAATAGAAAAGGCTTGATCAAGTGACTCAAATAGAACTATGAATAACACTAACCTATTTATTATTAACCACAGTGAGGCGGGGCCTCACCTGCCATCATGGAAAGAAAAAAAATGTAAAAAGAAAAAAAATTAATTAAATTGTTATATGTATCCAGTGATTATACTATAACGTTATTTTCCATTTAACTTCACCAGTTTTAGATTATTTTTTATTCAAAATCGCTGAATTTTCACATTTTCCGTTCAAATACTGAGAAGAGACGGTGCGGTGAACAGCAGCCAGTTGAGGCACGTCACTGCATTGTGCCTCAACATGGATTGCGCAATGACTCGGCTAACTGCTGGCCTGCTGTGCAGTGAGACCGTATTGCTATATGAACTATATTATACATTGCCATAGTTTAGTTAGCTGAGGTATATAATGTACAGTGTATTTTGTCAACAACTGTATGTGTGTAAAGTATTTCTTGTGCTGAGCGATCATAAAACTGTTGCGAAGACGCACTGTGTGAGGCTTGCAGTAATCCCGCCTCCTGGTGCCGGTTAATGCACCCCCGCCGCAGAATGCATCCCCCGACGGGAGCGCCACACCAACCAAAGCCCACACCCAAACCCTCCACGTGCAAGACCGAATCCACCCAAAAAAAAGTCACTTAACAAGAAGCCAAAAAGTGCAAAAACAACAATGCTCGCGCCGGACGAGCCGTGAACGACTGCAGGGACACAACATTAGGTACACCTGCAGACTGCAGCACGGATTTCATATTTCATTCATTCACAACTCCTCCAATACGAACACCACTGTTCCCGCACTAATAAGAAGTAAAGGTAAGACCAGGGGCGTCACTAGCTTTTAAGGACAGGGGGGGCTTTGCCCCCAGGAGATGCACAGGATGCGAGCGAATGTTACGCACGAGCACAAAACTTTACAAACGGCTAACAAAGACTTAGAAATTATTTATTGTTATTATTATTATTTACAAAAATGCACGGGATGAAATGAAATGCTCCCCAGGACGATGGCTTTTAACCATTTTTTTTCTTTTTCTTTTTATGTATTTATTCATTTTACATTTTATATTAAATATCTTGGTTTTTCCTCCCTCTGAAAATCCTATGAAATGTTTAACAAGCCATCGTATAATAATAAAACTGTCATGTCTGTGTGATCATGTTTTGTTTTAGTAATGTTCGGTTTAAATTTTGGACTTTTTGTGCACTTTTGTTTTGTTTTGTCACCATAGCAACCATTAGTTTCACCTGTCACGTCACGCACCTGTTCCACGTTTGGACTCATTGTGCACTCTTGTCACCATAGCAACCATTAGTTTTCACCTGTCACGTCACGCACCTGTTTCACGTTTCGAGTCACGCACCTGCTTTCACTAATCATGTCCATAGTATTTAAGTTCATTCATTTTCTGTTGTTCGTTCTGACGACATCACCACATTTATGCTCCTGCACACTCTCCACACCCTGATGACCCTTGCTACTCTTTTTTTCATGCCGGTTCCATGCCAAGTAAGTTTTTGTTTGTTAAGCCACAGTTAGTGTTTTGTTTAATTGTTCATAGTTTCTGCCAATGTGCAAGTTTTGTGTTTAAAGTCTAGTTTTATTCTCCGCCACTGTGCGCGCTTTTTGTTTATTACTTTTTTGATAGTTTAAAATAAATCATGTACCCACCTTCAAGCCTTGACCAGTCCAGTTCATTTGCACCACGGGAGAACAAACCAAGCCATAGTCCAAGTCTTGACAAAAACAGCTATTAATGTAACAATACAATAAAACAAATATATTTAATGATGTTTTTTTCATTATTTTAACAATAGGCTAATGTATATTACTTTATATAGATTCTACAAGAAACGCAAAACTTAAAAAATAAATGATTTACAATTGCACACACAAGGTTTTGTGCAGCTTCACTCATTGTAAAGGAAGATAATGTGCTTCGTACACCTGCAGGACCGCAAGCAAGGTCGCAGAGAAAATGCGGGCTGGAATTTGAGTGATGTGGGCATTTTCTATATGAACAAGTGGAATGGATTGGATACCGACGCACTAAAGGGGCTCTTTACCTTACGCTACGAAGTTTGGGGAAACTGAATGATTAACAGGTTATATGATTATTTATTTAAACTCATATTTGGGCCACTTTATAATGAATATGTCGGCATTTATTTGTAAAAAAAAAACAAAAAAACACCAAATTATTTAGGGGGGCTTAAGAATATTTTAGGGGGGCTTGAGCCCCCCTAAAATAGGCCTAACAACGCCAATGGGTAAGACCATTATAACGTTTCTTTTTATTAAATGTGCTTTTTTGTGTGCTACAGTTTGTATGTGTAAAGTTAAAGTTAAGTTAAAGTACCAATGATTGTCACACACACACACACTATGTGTGGTGAAATTTGTTCTCTGCATTTGACCCATCCCCTTGATCACCCCCTGGGAGGTGAAGGGAGCAGTGGGCAGCAGCGGCGCCGCGCCCGGGAATAATTTTTGGTGATTTAACCCCCAATTCCAACCCTTGATGCTGAGTGCCAAGCAGGGAAGAATGCTGGTATGAGCTTTTAAACATAACCCGTTAACTGCTGCCAATCAAATGGTGAATAAGATACTTATTTGTAAATCTGACTGTGATGAAGTCAGTGCCTCACCAGTCATGAACCTCACCGCACGTCACTGATTAACCACCTGTAATAGGCATATTAGTTTCTCTGTGATAAAAAAGGTAGCGCGTGCTTTGTATTACCTGGCCGTCGAGGGAAAACTACGGAAAACATTGAATGCATTTGGACTGGCAAAGCAGACTGGATCAGTTATTGTCCGCCATGTATGTCACCGACTCAATGTCTAGGTCCAGAGTATATAAAGTCACCAAAAAGGAATGGGCAATGAAGGTGAAGACAAAAGAGTGAGGAGTGTCCTGACTAGATATCTAGATCCCTAGATTGATTGATGTAAAATGTTCTTTATCACATTGTTTACGTGTCTAATAAATATTTTATTAATTTATGATGGCTCAGCTGTGATTCACTACAATAGGGCCCCACAGCACACTGGATTATGTCAGGATAGGGTTTTTTTTTGCAGCTTGCTGCGAGGATTGTTCTCCCGGGATGCAATCGGACTATACTGGACAAGGCTTGAAGGTAGGAACATTATTTAATTATTCAAACTCAAAGTACTACAAAAAGCGCTCAAGGTGAAGACAAGCTTAACGCAGGAAACAAAAGCTGAGACCTACCATAAACTATGGACATGAACCATGAAACAAAAAACATGAAAAAACTCACTAAACTGTGGCTTGAAACAAATAGCAAGAACTATGGACATGAAACAAAAAGACTTACTGGACACGGCATGAATCGAACAGCATGAACTATGGCAAGAAAAGTCAAAACAGAGCAATGTCGCCAGGACGACTAACTGGCAAAACAGGCTTAAATAATAGTCTCTGATTAGAGCAGGTGCATGAGTCAATCACATGATATAGGTCAGGGGTCGGCAACCCGCGGCTCCGGAGCCGCATGCGGCTCTTTGATCACTCTGATGCGGCTCAGCAGCTTACTTGCTGAACCCCCCAATTTTCCCTTGAGACTTCCGGATTTCAGAGCCTCTCGCAGTAAACTCACGGGATTAATATTCACCGATTTACACCCTTACAGCTTTAATAAGGGCGTGCCATGATAGTACAACATTTGGCGCCCGCCACAATCTGTATTAACAGCGTGCCAGCCCAACGCTTAGTATTCAATATACATTTTCTGCTTGCACACGTACGCGACAGCAAGGCATACTTGGTCAACAGCCACACAGGTTACACTGACGGTAGTCATATAAAACAACTTTAACACTCTTACTAATAATGCGCCACACTTTGAACCAAAACCAAACAAGAATGACAAACACATTTCGGGAGAACATCTGCACCTTAACACAACATAAACACAACAGAACAAACACCCAGAATCCCATGCAGCCCTGACTCTTCCGGGCTACATTATACACCCCTGCTATCACCAAACCCCGCCCCCACCCCAACCCTGCTCCCTCACACATCAAACCCCCCGCCCTCTATGTGCGTCGGTTGAGGTGGGCGGGGTTTGGTAGCGGGGGCGGGGTGGGGTGGGGGGGTGGGGTGTATAATGTATCCCGGAAGAGTTAGGGCTGCATGGGATTCTGGGTATTTGTCCTGTTGTGTTTATGTTGTGTTACGGTGCAGATGTTCTCCCGAAATTTGTTTGTCATTCTTGTTTGGTGTGGGTTCACAGTGTGGCGCATTATTAGTAAGAGTGTTAAAGTTTTTTTTTTTATATACCGCCACCGTCAGTGTAACCTGTGTGGTTGTTGACTAAGTATGCCTTGCTGTCACCTACGTGAGCAAGCGGAAGCACCATACAATGTGAGGGTGTTTAGGCACGCTGGCTGTAGTGGGTGCTATATGCTGTACCATCACGGCACGCATGACACAAACAAGCGCAATTCATTTAAAACCCGTGTGCCGCACCAGCTTTCAAATTCCACATAAAGATGTGGGCAGCGTGTCTGAGACCCCTGGTTAATACATAGCATAAAGCAAAAAAAAAAACTTTGTATGCAGTGTTATTTCATTTAAAATTTCAAAAAATGTTTGCGGCTCCCATTGTCTTCTATAATTTGTGAAACCGGTCAAAATGGCTCTTTGACTGGTAAAGGTTGCCGACCCCTGATATAGGTGAAGCTAAGCAGTCGTCATGGAAACTAAAACAAACAAGGGAGCGCAAACAGGAACTATGGAGTCTTAAACCGAAAATAACAAAAAACATGATCCAGACCACAGATCATGACAGAATCCCCCTTGAGAACAAAACCAAAAAAAAACAAGATCAAGGGTCATGGGAGGGCGGGAGAGGGACTTGGCGGTGGGTCGCCAGAACAAGTGTCCCCGCAACCAGCGAGGGAGAGTCAGGTGGCGGCGACGCGTCGAACGCCGCTGCACTTGGCGAGGCGGGCGACCAGGGAACGACCACATCCGTGGCATACAGGGAGGTGGGCGCGTCGTCGTCGAGGCAGGCGTGGAAGCTGCGCGCGTCGTCGTCGTCGTGGCAGGCGTGGAAGCTAAAACAAACAAGGGAGCGCAAACAGGAACTATTGCAGTCTGAAACCGAAAATAACAAAAAACATGATCCAGACCACAGGTCATGACAGATTCCAGTTAATTGAAATACCACAACACTTGATATTGTTCAGATAAGTTACATTTTATTTAAGAACTTGCACACAAAGCAACACTGGAGGTGTGTTTTTGGCGCATTTTCCGCGCATGCGTACTAGGTTGCGTCGCGCTGGCGGACGGAAGGGAAGAGGTGGTCCTAAACGGTGGCATTGTTGTGTGTGGTGTGATTTACCCTGGAAAACTTTATCCGGCTTAGTGTAAACGGGGCCTAAGATGTCCGTTTGTGTACAATCTCACTACCGTATTTTTCGGACTATAAGTCGCAGTTTTTTTTTCATAGTTTGGCCGGGGGTGCGACTTATACTCAGGAGCGACTTATGTGTGAAATTATTAACACATTACCGTAAAATATCAAATAATATTATTTAGCTCACAAGAGACTACACCAGTGGTTCTTAACCTGGGTTGGATCGAACCCTAGGGGTTCGGTGAGTCGGGCTCAGGGGTTCGGCGGAGGTCAAGACACACCCGACTCATCGTGTAAATAAAAACTTCTCCCTATCGGCGTATTACGGATACGGCAACAGCAGAAGTCTGACTGATTTGCAGGTGTGTAATTTGTTGTGAGTTTATGCACTTCGTTGGTTTTGTTCTTTGAACAAGGTGATGTTCATGCACGGTTCATTTTGTGCACCAGTAATAAAACATGGTCACAATTTAGTATGGGGAACATATTCATCATTAATTAGTTGCTTATTAACATGCAAATTAGTAACATATTGGCTCTTAACTAGTCATTATTAAGTACTTATTAATGCCTTATTCGGCATGGCCTTATTATAACCCTAACCCTCTAACCCTGGCCCTAACCCTCTAACCACTACCCTAACCAAATAACTCAAAATTAAGTCTTTGTTACTTAGAATATGTTCCCCATACTAAAGTGTTACCAAAAACATATAACTTTGTCTTGAATTTGAAAAAAAAACAACATTTTAGTTTTCACTAAAGAAGGGTTCGGTGAATGCGCATATGAAACTGGTGGGGTTCGGTACCTCCAACAAGGTTAAGAACCACTGGAATAGACATACAAACCCCGTTTCCATATGAGTTGAGAAATTGTGTTAGATGTAAACAACCAAACAATTACACAAGGCGAATCAGTAAAGAATCTGGGTATTATCTTCGACCCAACTCTCTCCTTTGAGTCACACATTAAGAGTGTTACTAAAACGGCCTTCTTTCATCTCCGTAATATCGCTAAAATTCGTTCTATTTTGTCCACTAGCGACGCTGAGATCATTATTCATGCGTTCGTTACGTCTCGTCTCGACTACTGTAACGTATTATTTTCGGGTCTCCCTATGTCTAGCATTAAAAAATTACAGTTGGTACAAAATGCGGCTGCTAGACTTTTGACAAGAACAAGAAAGTTTGATCATATTACGCCTATACTGGCTCACCTGCACTGGCTTCCTGTGCACTTAAGAAGTGACTTTAAGGTTTTACTACTTACGTATAAAATACTACACGGTCTAGCTCCGTCCTATCTTGTCGATTGCATTGTACCATATGTCCCGGCAAGAAATCTGCGTTCAAAGAACTCCGGCTTATTAGTGATTCCCAGAGCCCAAAAAAAGTCTGCGGGCTATAGAGCGGTTTCTATTCGGGCTCCAGTACTATGGAATGCCCTCCCGGTAACAGTTAGAGATGCTACCTCAGTAGAAGCATTTAAGTCCCATCTTAAAACTCATTTGTATACTCTAGCCTTTAAATAGCCCCCCTGTTAGACCAGTTGATCTGCCGTTTCTTTTCTTTTCTCCTCTGCTCCCCTTTTCCTTGAGGGGGGGGGGCACAGGTCCGGTGGCCATGGATGAAGTGCTGGCTATCCAGAGTCGGGACCCGGGGTGGACCGCTCGCCTGTGCATCGGCTGGGAACATCTCTACGCTGCTGACCCGTCTCCGCTCGGGATGGTGTCCTGCTGGCCCCACTATGGACTGGACTCTTACTATTATGTTGGATCCACTATGGACTGGACTCTCACAATATTATGTCAGACCCACTCGACATCCATTGCTTTCGGTCTCCCCTAGAGGGGGGGGGGTTACCCACATATGCGGTCCTCTCCAAGGTTTCTCATAGTCATTCACATCGACGTCCCACTGGGGTGAGTTTTTCCTTGCCCGTATGTGGGCTTTGTACCGAGGATGTCGTTGTGGCTTGTGCAGCCCTTTGAGACACTTGTGATTTAGGGCTATATAAATAAAGATTGATTGATTGATTGATTGATAAATAGAAACGGGATACAATGATTTGCAAATCATTTTCAACCCATATTCAGTTGAATATGCTACAAAGACAACATATTTGATGTTCAAAATGATAAACATTTTTTTTTTTTTGCAAATAATCATTAACTTTAGTATTTGATGCCAGCAACACGTGACAAATAAGTAGGGAAAGGTGGTAATAAATACTGATAAAGTTGAGGAATGCTCATCAAACACTTATTTGGAACATCCCACAGGTGTGCAGGCTAATTGGGAACAGGTGGGTGCCATGATTGGGTATAAAAACAGCTTCCCAAAAAATGCTCAGTCTTTCACAAGAAAGAATGGGGCGAGGTACACCCCTTTGTCCACAACTGCGTGAGCAAATAGTCAAACAGTTTAAGAACAACGTTTCTCAAAGTGCAATTGCAAGAAATTTAGGGATTTCAACATCTACGGTCCATAATATCATCAAAAGGTTCAGAGAATCTGGAGAAATCACTCCACGTAAGCGGCATGGCCGGAAACCAACATTGAATGACTGTGACCTTTGATCCCTCAGACGGCACTGTATCAAAAACCGACATCAATCTCTAAAGGATATCACCACATGGGCTCAGGAACACTTCAGAAAACCACTGTCACTAAATACAGTTGGTCGCTACATCTGTAAGTGCAAGTTAAAGCTCTACTATGCAAAGCGAAAGCCATTTATTAACAACATCCAGAAACGCCGCCGGCTTCTCTGGGCCCGAGATCATCTAAGATGGACTCATGCAAAGTGGAAAAATGTTCTGTGGTCTGACGAGTCCACATTTCAAATTGTTTTTGGAAATATTCGACATCGTGTCATCCGGACCAAAGGTGAACCATCCAGACTGTTATCGACGCAAAGTTGAAAAGCCAGCATCTGTGATGGTATGGGGGTGCATTAGTGCCCAAGGTATGGGTAACTTACACATCTGTGAAGGCACCATTAATGCTGAAAGGTACATACAGGTTTTGGAACAACATATGCTGGCATCTAAGCGCCGTCTTTTTCATGGACGCCCCTGCTTATTTCAGCAAGACAATGCCAAGCCACATTCAGCACGTGTTACAACAGCGTGGCTTCGTTAAAAAAAGAGTGTGGGTACTTTCCTGGTCTGCCTGCAGTCCAGACCTGTCTCCCATCGAAAATGTGTTTCGCATTATGAAGCGTAAAATACGACAGCGGAGACCCCGGACTGTTGAACGACTGACGCTCTACATCAAACAAGAATGGGAAAGAATTCCACCTGAGAAGCTTAAAAATGTGTCTCCTCAGTTCCCAAACGTTTACTGAGTGTTGTTAAAAGGAAAGGCCATGTAACACAGTGGTGAACATGCCCTTTCCCAACTACTTTGGCACGTGTTGCAGCCATGAAATTCTAAGTTAATTATTATTTGCAAAAAAAAAAAAAAAAAGTTTATGAGTTTGAACATCAAATATCTTGTCTTTGTAGTGCATTCAATTGAATATGGGTTGAAAAGGATTTGCAAATCATTGTATTCCGTTTGTATTTACATCTAACACAATTTCCCAACTCATATGGAAACGGGGTTTGTATAAGATTTCATGGGATTTAGCGATTAGGAGTGACAGATTGTTTGGTAAACGTATAGCATGTTCTATATGTCAGTGTTTTTCAACCACTGTGCCGCGGCACACTAGTGTGCTGTGAGATACAGTCTGGTGTGCCGTGGGAGATTATCTAATTTCACCGATTTGGGGTAAAAAATATTTTTTGCAAACCAGTAATTATAGTCTGCAAATGATGTGTTGTTGTTGAGTGTCGGTGCTGTCTAGAGCTCGGCAGAGTAACCGTGTAATACTCTTCCATATCAGTAGGTGGCAGCAGGTAGCTAATTGCTTTGTAGATGTCGGAAACAGCGGGAGGCAGCGTGGAGGTAAAAGGGTGTCTAATGCTTAAACCAAAAATAAACAAAAGGTGAGTGCCCTTAAAAAAAGGCATTGAAGCTTAGGGATGGCTATGCAGAACGAAACTAAAACTGAACTGGCTACAAAGTAAACAAAAACAGAATGCTGGACGACAGCAAAAACTTACTGTGGAGCAAAGACGGCGTCCACAATGTAACATCCGAAACATGACATGACAATCGACAAAGTCCCCACGAAGATGGATAAAAACAAAGTAGATGCGACAAATATCGCTCAAAAGGAAGACCTGAAACTGCTCCAGGAAAATACCAAAAAAAAAGAGAAAAAGCTACCAAAATTGGAGCGCAAGACAAGAACTAAAACACTACACACAGGAAAACAGCAAAAAAACTCCAAATAAGTCACGGCGTGATGTGACAGGTGGTGACAGTACACCTACTTTGAGACAAGAGCTATATTGATGCATGCTTGGTTATGCTTTAAATTCATATTGACATACTGGGAACATCTCTACGCTGCTGACCCGTCTCCGCTCGGGATGGTGTCCTGCTGGCCCCACTATGGACTGGACTCTTACTATTATGTTGGATCCACTATGGACTGGACTCTCACAATATTATGTCAGACCCACTCGACATCCATTGCTTTCGGTCTCCCCTAGAGGGGGGGGGGGTTACCCACATATGCGGTCCTCTCCAAGGTTTCTCATAGTCATTCACATCGACGTCCCACTGGGGTGAGTTTTTCCTTGCCCGTATGTGGGCTTTGTACCGAGGATGTCGTTGTGGCTTGTGCAGCCCTTTGAGACACTTGTGATTTAGGGCTATATAAATAAAGATTGATTGATTGATGATTGATATCCAACAATTGCAACAACGACTTTTTACTGTCAACTGAGTTTCGTTGTTTCATGATTTCTGCTGGTGGTGTGCCTCGGGATTTTGTCAACACAAAAAATGTGCCTTGGCTCAAAAAAGGTTGAAAATCACTGCTATATGTTATAGTTATTTGAATGACTCTTACCATAATATTTAACATACCAGGCACGTTCTCAGTTGGTTATTTATGCCTCATATAACGTACACTTATTCAGCCTGTTGTTCACTATTCTTTATTTATTTTAAATTGCCTTTCAAATGTCTATTCTTGGTGTTGGCTTTTATCAAATAAATTTCCCCCAAAAATGCGACTTATACTCCAGTGTGACTTATATGTTTTTTTCCTTCTTTATTATGCATTTTCGGCCGGTGCGATTTATACTCCTGAGCGACTTATACTCCGAAAAATGCGGTACATACCTTAATTGTTTCCAAATCAGTGCCTGTAAAACGGCAGTAAAACGACTGATCGGACAAAACAGAAACGTCATTGATGTCTTTATTCATCTTTTAAGAGATTAATTCAATTTTCTCCTTTATTAATAAGGTTTAAGATGTTTATCTGGTTTCTTCTTCCTTGTATTTTGTAAACACTTTGAGTTTGAATAGTTTCTTAAAGTGTGCCATTTTAGTACGTTGTTTGATTGCTTCGCTTATTCCATTCCATAATTTGGACGTTAGTGAAGAAAAAGTTGTAGATTAGCCACACCTTTGTATAAACCACAGGATTCCAGGCCTGGAAAAAAAGTAGTGGTTTATAGTCCAGAAAATACCGTACTTATTTCAGTATTGGAAGTTTTGACAACTCGATTCTGTTTTGACCAGCGCAGCTTTTTTTTTAGACTTTAGACTTTGGGATGGCTTGGCGAAGATGGTAGAGTGACCATGCCAGCAACTTGCATGGCAGCCTCTGCGACTTATACATGTTTTTTTCCTTCTTTATTATGCATTTTCGGCCGGTGCGACTTATACTCCGGAGCGACTTATACTCCGAAAAATACGGTATTTTCAATGAATTAGCAGAACAAAAACTATCCCACTTGAGTTAGTGGAGCTGTAATCCTGCCTTTGAACCGATGCACCAGCAAACGCAAAGGGAGCGTTACGGCCGCCTCGCTGATCTTGGCTGGGTTTCAGTCGAGTGCGGAGGAGGATGAAGGCCCGCACCCTCGCCTTTCCCAGCGAGAGAGAGCAAAGGCGCCGCAACGTGCGCAGGCCACATCTGGAGGGAGGACGCGGGCAAGCGGCGCCGAAGGGAGCTGCCCACGTGGGCTATCAGAGACCAGGGGGAAGCGGACGCGTCACTTCAGATGTGTGTGGAGGCCGATCACTCTGGTTTCCATTTAGAATGACCGTCATTAACATTATGGATCGATTGAGGATCGCGAGTACCGTAATGCCTCACATATATAAATGATCACAACTGTCTGCTGTGTTTCTCCTCTGCATTTCTATCGCCAACAGAACTACATCCACTGAGGAAATCTTACTGGTTTAAAAAGGAAGGAAGAAGCCACGGGGAACGCTTACTTTTATATCTGCTGTATATTTTATTGTTTATCCTTTTTATTATCAATATATATATATTTTTAATCTGCAGCCGACTTCCAAAGGCACTTCAAACAATATGCTGCTGCAACACCTTAACCCAGGGGTCGGCAACCCAAAGCGTTGAAAGACGAATATTGGACCGAAAATACAAAAAAACTAATGTGTCTGGAGCCGCAAAAAATTTAAAGTCTTGTATAAGTGTTCTAATGAAGGCTACACATGATGTAAGTGTCTATATTAGCTATAATAGCCTACAATCAAAATGCCTTTAAAAGTCTTATATAAGTGTTATAATGAAGACAACACATGATGTAAGTGTCTATATTAGCTAAAATAGTCTACTATCAAAATGACTTTAAAAGTCTTATATAAGTGTTATAATGAATACAACACATGATGTAGTGTCTATGTTAGCTACAATAGCCTACTATCAAAATTACTTTAAAAAGTCTTATGTAAGTGTTATAATGAAGACAACGCATGATGTAAGTGTCTATGTTAGCTAAAATAGCCTACTATTAAAGTCATTTTGATAGTAGGCTATTATAGCTAACATAGACACTTACATCATGTGTTGTATTCATTATAACACTTATATAAGACTTTTAAAGGCATTTTGATAGTAGGCTATTTTAGCTAATATAGACACTTACGTCATGTGTTGTCTTCATTAAAACACTTATATAAGACTTTTAAAGTCATATTGATAGTAGGCTATTTTAGCTAACATAGACACTTACATCATGCGTTGTCTTCATTATAACACATATATAAGACTTTTTAAAGTAATTTTGATAGTAGGCTATTGTAGCTAACATAGACACTACAACATGTGTTGTATTCATTATAACACTTATATAAGACTTTTAAAGTCATTTTGATAGTAGGCTATTTTAGCTAATATAGACACTTACATCATGTGTTGTCTTCATTATAACACTTATATAAGACTTTTAAAGTCATTTTGATTGTAGGCTTTTATAGCTAATATAGACACTTACATCATGTGTTGCCTTCATTATAACACTTATATAAGACTTTTAAAGTAATTTTGATAGTAGGCTATTATAGCTAACATAGACACTTACGTCATGTGTTGTATTCATTATAACACTTATATAAGACTTTTAAAGTCATTTTGATAGTAGGCTATTATAGCTAACATAGACACTTACATCATGTGTTGTCTTCATCATAACACTTATATAAGACTTTTAAAGTCTTATATATCTTATATATATGATATAAGTGTTATAATGAAGACAACACATGATGTAAGTGTCTATATTAGCTAAAATAGCCTACTATCAAAATGACTTTAAAAGTCTTATATAAGTGTTATAATGAATACAACACATGATGTAGTGTATATGTTAGCTACAATAGCCTACTATCAAAATTACTTTAAAAAGTCTTATTTAAGTGTTATAATGAAGACAACGCATGATGTAAGTGTCTATGTTAGCAAAAATAGCCTACTATCAAAATGACTTTAAAAGTCTTATATAAGTGTTATAATGAAGACAACACATGGCATAAGTGTCTATGTTGGCTATTATAGCCTACTATCAAAATTACTTTAAAAGTCTTATATACGTGTTATAATGAAGACAACACATGATGTAAGTGTCAATGTTAACTATAATAGTCTACTATCAAAACGACTTTCAAAATCTTATATAAGTGTTATAATGAAGACAACACATGACATACGTGTCTATATTAGCTAAAATTACCTACTATCAAAATTACTTTAACAGTCTTATATAAGTGTTATTATAATGAATACAACACATGACGTAAGTGTCTATGTTAGCTAAAATAGCCTACTATCAATATGACTTTAAAAGTCTTATATAAGTGTTATAATGAAGACAACACATGATGTAAGTGTCTATGTTAACTATAATAGCCTACTATCAAAGTGACTTTAAAAGTCTCATATAAGTGTTATGATGAAGACAACACATGATGTAAGTGTCTATGTTAGCTATAATAGCCTACTATCAAAATTACTTTAAAAGTCTTATATAAGTGTTATAATGAATACAACACATGACGTAAGTGTCTATGTTAGCTATAATAGCCTACTATCAAAATTACTTTAAAAGTCTTATATAAGTGTTATAATGAATACAACACATGACGTAAGTGTCTATGTTAGCTATAATAGCCTACTATCAAAATTACTTTAAAAGTCTTATATAAGTGTTATAATGAAGACAACACATGACATAAGTGTATATGTTAGCTATAATAGCCTACTATCAAAGTGACTTTAAAAGTCTTATATAAGTGTTATAATGAATACAACACATGATGTAAGTGTCTATGTTAGCTAAAATAGCCTACTATCAAAATGACTTTAAAAGTCTTGTATAAGTGTTATAATGAAGACAACACATGACATAAGTGTCTATAATAGCTATAATAGCCTACTATCAAAATGAATTTAAAAATCTTATATAAGTGTTATAATGAATACAACACATGACGTAAGTGTCTATGTTAGCTATAATAGCCTACTATCAAAGTGACTTTAAAAGTCTTATATAAGTGTTATAATGAAGACAACACATGACGTAAGTGTCTATATTAGCTAAAATAGCCTACTATCAAAATGACTTTAAAAGTCTTGTATAAGTGTTATAATGAAGACAACACATGACATAAGTGTCTATAATAGCTATAATAGCCTACTATCAAAATGACTTTAAAAATCTTATATAAGTGTTATAATGAATACAACACATGACGTAAGTGTCTATGTTAGCTATAATAGCCTACTATCAAAGTGACTTTAAAAGTCTTATATAAGTGTTATAATGAAGACAACACATGACGTAAGTGTCTATATTAGCTAAAATAGCCTACTATGAAAATGCCTTTAAAAGTCTTATATAAGTGTTATAATGAAGACAGCACATGATGTAAGTGTCTACGTTAGCTACAATAGCCTACGATCAAAATGACTTTAAAATTCTTATATAAGTGTTATAATGAAGACAACACATGATGTGTCTATATTAGCTAAAATAGCCTACTATCAAAATGACTTTAAAAGTCTTATATAAGTGTTATAATGAAGACAGCACATGATGTAAGTGTCTACGTTAGCTACAATAGCCTACTATCAAAATGACTTTAAAATTCTTATATAAGTGTTATAATGAAGACAACACATGATGTGTCTATATTAGCTAAAATAGCCTACTATCAAAATGACTTTAAAAGTCTTATATAAGTGTTATAATAAGACAACACATGACGTAAGTGTCTATATTAGCTATAATAGCCTACTATCAAAGTGACTTTAAAAGTCTTATATAAGTGTTATGATGAAGACAACACATGATGTAAGTGTCTATGTTAGCTATAATAGCCTACTATCAAAGTGACTTTAAAAGTCTTATATAAGTGTTATAATGAAGACAACACATGACGCAAGTGTCTATATTAGCTACAATAGCCTACTATCAAAATTACTTTAGAGGTCTTGTATAAGTGTTACAACGAAGACAACACATGACGTAAGTGTCTATGTTAGCTACAATAGCCTACTATCAAAATTACTTTAGAGGTCTTGTATAAGTGTTACAACGAAGACAACACATGACGTAAGTGTCTATGTTAGCTATAATAGCCTACTATCAACATGACTATGTGTCAAAGCCTGAAGCAAATCTTCGTTGACAGAAATGTTGAAATGTAATTTTTATTTTACACATTTTTACAGCATTAGAAACCATTAGTAAATCAGAGGCTACTCAGAAGGTGAGATAACTCCTGGAAATTACTGGCTTTTGATGGCCAAAGGCATATACGTGTGTGTCCAAGTTAAAGGAAAGGCTGCCTTCTTCTAATGGATTTATTACAATCTTTGGCAAGCTATGTAACGTTTGCTGTGGTCTGGAACAATATGACACACAAAAAACTATCTGAAATGCAGCCAATATTACATTTCAAGATTCAGGATTCAAGATTGTTTATTGTCATATGCACAGTTAAACAGACAGTTTGCCGTACAATGAAAATCTTACTTTGCTAGTCCACCCTTCAACAAGTCACACGGTACTTAGCTAAAAATGAAAAATAAAAATGTCTATACAAGGCACAGTAAGTAACATAACATTATTGCACATTCTGATTGACAGTCAACAGTATAAATATGGAGGTGACATTTGGTCACAGCAGCAGTTAAAGTGTCTTTAGTGATCAAAGGTGAAAAGTGTCTACAGTGATGGTTCACAGTTCGGGGGTGGTCATGGTAGCTGTCTTTTGTTCAAAAAGACAAAAGTAAAATGGGGGGGGCATTCACAAGTTAGCATTACATACAGTTAATGTCTCATGAGACATGCAAAAATAAACTATATACAAAGAGGATACAAGTAAAGGATATTAATTAAGCTCAAATATACCTACAAATGAGTACCGTATTTTCCGCACTATAAGGCGCACCGGATTATTAGCCGCACCTTCAATGAATGGCATATTTCATAACTTTGTCCACCAATAAGCCGCCCCGGACTATAAGCCGCGCCTACGCTGCGCTAAAGGGAATGTCAAAAAAACAGTCAGATAGGTCAGTCAAACTTTAATAATATATTAAAAACCAGCGTTCTAACAACTCTGTCCCAAAATGTACGCAAATGTGCAATCACAAACATAGTAAAATTCAAAATAGTGCAGAGCAATAGCAACATAATGTTGCTCGAACGTTAATGTCACAACACACAAAATAAACATAACGCTCACTTTCTGAAGTTATTCTTCATTCATAAATCCCTCGAATTTTTCTCCTTCGGTGTCCGAATTGAAAAGTTGGGCGAATGTCGTCCGGCGCTGCCTCTGTCTTAGTGAAGGTGTGTTCGCCTTCGGTCATCCATTGTTCCCACGCAGTTAGCAGTCTAGCTTCGAATGCCCTGTTGACACCAATATCTAGCGGCTGGAGGTCTTTTGTCAATCCACCCGGAATGACGGCGAGTATTGAATTAAGCGCGTAAGCGTGTCTCTTAATGTGATGTTATGAGCTAGCAAATATAACAACTACACTACCCAGCATGCAACGATAGTGACGAGCATGCGCGGTAGCCCTGAGAAGCGTTGTTGTATGCTGGCAGTTAGAATGTGGTTATGAGCACGCTGTGAGTAAACGTTGAGAACTCAGTTAACACGCCTCGTCTGCATTATTTATAATTAGACAGACAACACACTTAATAGGAGCCATTTTGGGGTCTTTACATAAACACACAAATGGAAATGAAACGTCACATATCCCAGCATGCACCGCGTGCTTCTTCTTCTTCCGGGGCGGGTGGTTGCTTACAGTAGAAGAAGAAGCGCTTCCTGTTCTATGGGGGCGGGTGCTTACCTTGGCGGTTGCTTGCGTAGAAGAAGAAGCGCTTCCTGTTCTACCGGGAAAAAAGATGGCGGCTGTTTACCGAAGTTGCGAGATCGAAACTTTATGAAAATGAATCGTAATATTAATCCATATATAAAGCGCACCGGGTTAAAAGCCGCACTGTCAGCTTTTGAGTAAATTTGTGGTTTTTAGGTGCGGCTAATGGTGCGGAAAATACGGTATGTACATACAGCTATCCTAAATAGCATGTTAGCATCGATTAGCTTACAGTCATGCACTGACCAAATATGCCTGATTAGCACTCCCAACAAGTCAATAACATCAACAAAGCGCACCTTTGTGCATTCACGCACAGTACAGTACAAAATGTTTGGTGGACAAAATGGGACAAAGAAGGAGTGGAAGATTTTGTGGACTGTTGCGTCACAGTCCACACTATGGTGGGTTCAAGAACCGCCGAAATTAGTAGGACAAAACGATGTTCACCAAATACTCTCATCAGTGCAGCATACACACAATCATATTCAACTGTGGGGTTTTCAACCAGTTGGGAAGGTTTGTGTCGTGTTTGTCCTCAAACAAAAAACATACTAAAACAAAAAAAATATTTCCCCCCCATCTTTTTCCATTTTCAATCCTTTTTTTTAAAAATGCTCCAGGGGGCCAGTAGGACAGCACTAAAGAGAGCCGCGGGTTGCTGACCACCGCCTTAACCTGTCAGACGCTGCGACCTGTCTGGCAAAGCCGCTTCTTTAGTGATAGGCAGTTTGTCTACGGCGGTTAAGGCCTCAGGGAAATGTCATGTTTTGTCGTCTGTGTGTGTGTGTGTGTGTGTGTGCATAAGTGTGCGTCTCGGTGTGTAGCCGATAAAATTAATGGCGAGGAACTGTCGTGCATACACTTTTACACAGCGGTGTAATGTATTCCTGCCAGAAACTCGTGAAAGCGGTCCATTGCCAAAATCCATGCCAAATGACTCATAATTGATACTGAATCAACAACTCTGTCCAAGATTCCACAATATGATGCTCCATCTGCTTAAAAAGCAGACGGACAGACAGAGTTAGCGAGAGCTGTGACACAAAATCAGCTTTGTGTAACGGCAGTGGTTCTCAATTAGAGGCCTCCCACACACACTACTGAACTTTTTTGGCCTATAAAGCGCTTAAAAAAACATCCAAACATCTCCATCAAATACTTTTGGCAATATAGTGTATGTTACATTTTTTTTTTGATGCTTATTATGTGTTAAAACTGTGCTGTTTTGTGGCAAAATACCAATTATATTTATTTGAATTTGTTTCAATGGGAGGTGTTGATTTGAGATACAACTTTTGTCACAGAACCAATTAAGCCAATTAAGGTACAGCTGCACTTTCCTAATGTGAAAAAAAACCGAACGCCATATTAAAAAACGCCAGCCAACACCACTGCTGGGTTTGAATCAGCTCTCAAGTCATCCGGCATCTCAAAAATGGATTCGCAGGATATACAGTCGGTCTGCAGATGTGTTCCCGACAGTCCAAATATGTTGACACCCGTTACAAAAGATTCTCTCTCCATCATCTGTCATCATCGCATCCGTCTCGCCACAATGCGCGACCCCGCCAATTTGCACGCACCTTCTAAACGTGCTAAATAAATACAGATGCAAAAACTGCGGCTGCCAACACTTTCAGGATTGACTAATCACATTGTGAGTGTTAAATGATTATATTTGCATCTCCTCCTTCCAGTATTCTGGGTGTTCTGATCATCTGCATATGTTCTGCATTTTCATGAAAACAGTGGTTCTTAACCTTGTTGGAGGTACCAAACCACACCAGTTTCATATGCGCATTCACCGAACCCTTCTTTAGTGAAAAATAAAATGTTGTTTTTCAAATTCAAGACAAAGTTATATGTTTTTGGTAACACTTTAGTATGGGGAACATATTCCAAGTAACAAAGACTTAATATAGAGTTTTCTGGACACTAGGGGAACATATTCTAAGTAACAAAGACTTAATTTAGAGTTATTTGGCTAAGGTTAGGGTTAGAGGGTTAGGGTTATAATAAGGCCATGCCGAATAAGGCATTAATAAGTACTTAATAATGACTAGTTAAGAGCCAATATGTTACTAATTTGCATGTTAATAAGCAACTAATTAATGGTGAATATGTTCCCCATACTAAAGTGTTACCATGTTTTTTTTACTGGTGCACAAAATGAACCGTGCATGAACATCACCTTGTTCAAAGAACAAAACCAACACAGTGCATAAACTCACAACAAATTACACACCTGCAAATCAGTCTGACTTCTGCTGATGCCGTATCCGTAATACGCAGATAGGGAAAAGTTTTTATTAACACGATGAGTCGGGTGTGTCTCGACCTGCGCCGAACCCCTGAGCCCGACTCGCCGAACCCCTAGGGTTTGATCGAACCCAGGTTAAGAACCACTGGGCTGAATGGATTGTGCTCGCTATTTTGCTTATTTGAGAAAACACGGTCTTTTCCGCACAAGTCTGCAGTGTTGGGCAGTAGCCCGCTACAAGCAGCGAAGCATAGCTTAATTACATTCCCCTTGGCTACTTTTTAAACAAGTCGCAATTTACTTAGCTTAGCTATTTTTACACCCACGTAGCGGGTAGTGAAGTGTATTTCTGGTCATCACTGCAGTGCGGCTGGATAAAAAGAGACCTTGGAGACGCTTTGCTGAACAAAAAGTTGCTTTATTACAAGCGAGTGTCATTAAGCAGGTCTGCAGCACCCGGAGGAGCCTAGGTCAAAAACATTAAGCTGACCTGGAGAGGCCGAACCACAGTCTTATATCCCTTCTTCCTGCGTCTTAGTGTGTGTTAATTCAGGAGAACACAACCTGATCATGTAAGGCGTGGGTATCAAACTCTGGCCCGCGGGCCAAATTTGGCCCGTCGTGTAATTTCACTTGGCCCGTGAGGTGATATCAAATTAACACTAGAGCTAGCCCGCCGATTATATACAGCGGCGGCGCCGCAGAACACCGCTAATTCTCATACTTGCCAAACCTCCCGGGAGACTCCCAAATTTCCCAAATTTCAGTGCCCCTCCCGAGTATTGTATCGTCCATTTTTCGTTTTTCGTCCAGTCCGAGTGCTGGCTCAGTTACATAATATGTGCGGCTTTGGCACACACACAGAAGTGAATGCAACGCATACTTGATCAACAGCGATACAGGTTACACTGAGGGTGCCAGTATAAAAACCTTTAACATTGTTACAAATATACGCCACACTGTGAATCCACACCAAACAAGAATGACAAACACATTTCGGGAGAACATCCGCACCGTAACACAACATAAACACAACAGAACAAATACCCAGAACCCTTTGCAGCACTAACTCTTCCGGGATGCTACAAGGTGTGTGTATGTGTGTGTGTGTGTGTGTGTGTGGGGGGGGGGGGGGGGGGGGTTTGGAGGTAGCGGGGGTCTATATTGTAGCGTCCCGGAAGAGTTAGTGCTGCAAAGGGTTCTGGGTATTTGTTCTGTTGTGTTTATGTTGTGTTACTGTGTGGATGTTTTCCCAAAATGTGTTTGTCATTCTTGTTTGGTGTGGATTCACAGTGTGGCGCATATTTCTATCAATGTTAAAGTTGCTTATACGGCCCCTCTCAGTGTAAACTGTATCACTGTTGATGAAGTATGCTTTGCATTAACGTGTGTGTGCGTCCGGGAGCCGGTCATATCTTGTGACTGGGCGGGCATGTCGTTAGAAGGGATGAAAAGCGGACGTGACGTCAGCTCGTAGAGGATGTTAAAAGCAGTGCCTGTAAGGCACGCCCCCAAGACTGTGGAATATGAGAAATAATGACTGATGAACACCTTTGTTCGATAATGAAGGTTGCCTCAGCTCAAAGCCTGAGCCCCGACATTAATGAACTAGCATCCCAGAAAAGACGGCAGGTATCTGGCTTGGGCACATCAGATTAGATAAGTGTGTTGCAAACTGAGCCGTTTAAAGTCCTGAATGGTTGGTTTATTCATTGTTATTTTATTTTAAAATTTATTAGCCTGTGGAAAAAGTTAATGTTGATATTTACCTCAGAAGGCTGCAAATAGAAAAGAGGCATTCAATTTTTATTTAAATTGTATTTAATATGCCATTTATATTTTTTAATTATTATTATTATTTTAAACTCGATTTTGCATGTCACTATAAAGTTATATAAGCCTTGCTTGTTCAATATTCAATGCAAAACTTGTTTGGGTCCCTATTAAAAGGTTAATTTGTTCAACCTTGGCCCGCGGCTTTGTTCAGTTTTACATTTTGGCCCACTCTGTATTTGAGTTTGACACCCCTGATGTAAGGAGATGTTCATGTGAAAGTGTCTGAAAAACAACTCATTCAAGTCATAATTTAAATGTTGGCTTTGAGCTAGACAGGTAGTCTTTTCTCAAGGATAAGGCTATCATTTTTGCATTCCGAAGTCCTATTAGAGCCTCTTTTCCTACGAGAAATGATCCAATCCACCTGTGAATATCAAACTAAGGGGCCTTATCTTATTATATGCTCTAACTGAAATACCACTATTTAAATAAACTTGGTGGTTTGCCTAAATCACCAAAAATTATTCCCGGGCATAGCCACGGCTACTGCTCACTGCTCCCCTCACCTCCCAGGGGGTGATCAAGGGCCATGGGTCAAATGCAGAGGATAATTTCACCACACCTAGTGTGTGTGTGACAATCATTGGTACTTTAACTTTTTAACTAAGCCTTAAAAAAACATCTAAACACCTCTATTAAGGTTTTATATACCGTATTTTTCGGAGTATAAGTCGCACCTGCCGAAAATGCATAATAAAGAAGGAAAAAAACATATATATAAGTCGCACTGGAGAATAAGTCGCATTTTTGGGGGAATTTTTTTTGATAAAACCCAACACCAAGAATATATATATATATATATATATATATATATATATATATATATATATATATATATATATATATATATATATATATATATATATATATATATAAATAAAAGAAATACTTGAATTTCAGTGTTCATTTATTTACACATATACACACACATAACCCTCATCTAGTCATTGTTGAGTTAAGGGTTGAATTGTCCATCCTTGTTCTATTCTCTGTCACTATTCTTCTAACCATGCTGAACACCCTCTCTGATGATGCATTGCTGTGTGGCACGCACAAAAGTGCTTTCATCAAATACACTAGATGGCAGTATTGTCCTGTTTAAGAGTGTCACAACATTGCTGTTTACGGCAGACGAACTGCTTTACTGTAGACAAAAACATGACTGCTGTTGTTGTGTGTTGTTACCGCGCTGGGAGGACGTTAATGAAACTGCCTAACAATAAACCCACATAAGAAACCAAGAATAGACATTGGAAAGGCAATTTAAAATAAATAAAGAATAGTGAACAACAGGCTGAATAAGTGTACGTTATATGAGGCATAAATAACCAACTGAGAACGTGCCTGGTATGTTAACGTAACATATTATGGTAAGAGTCATTCAAATAACTATAACATATAGAACATGCTATACGTTTACCAAACAATCTGTCACGCCTAATCGCTAAATCCCATGAAATCTTATACGTCTAGTCTCTTACGTGAATGAGCTAAATAGTATTATTTGATATTTTACGGTAATGTGTTAATAATTTCACACATAAGTCGCTCCTGAGTATAAGTCGCACCCCCGGCCAAACTATGAAAAAAACTGCGACTTATAGTCCGAAAAATACGGTACTTGCATGGTGTATATGTAATGTAGTAACAGGCACATGTATAATAACATTTAATATTTACTTATTTTCATCATTTTAAGCATACACGGCACATTAATTAAAACAAACAAAAAATAATAATATTTTTTTTAAATTTATTTATTTATTTATTTTAATTTTTTAATTTTTTTTTAAATAACTGATTATTACTCCAACATGTGCGCTCAATTCTACGTTGATCGGGATGTAGAAAAATAAATGTGCTTGGATAATATGACTATCCGGCGTAAGGTCTATTCAGGTGTACTGGAGAGGAGGCTACGCCGGATAGTCGAACCTCGGATTCAGGAGGAACAGTGTGGTTTTCGTCCTGGTCGTGGAACTGTGGACCAGCTCTATACTCTCGGCAGGGTCCTTGAGGGTACATGGGAGTTTGCCCAACCAATGGAGAAGGCATTCGACCGTGTCCCTCGGGAAGTCCTGTGGGGAGTGCTCAGAGAGTACGGGGTATCGGACTGTCTGATTGTGGCAGTCCGCTCCCTGTATGATCAGTGTCAGAGCTTGGTCCGCATTGCCGGTAGTAAGTCGGACACGTTTCCAGTGAGGGTTGGACTCGGCCAAGGCTGCCCTTTGTCACCGATTCTGTTCATAACTTTTATGGACAGAATTTCTAGGCGCAGTCAAGGCGTTGAGAGGATCTGGTTTGGTGGCTGCAGGATTAGGTCTCTGCTTTTTGCAGATGATGTGGTCCTGATGGCTTCATCTGGCCAGGATCTTCAGCTCTCACTGGATCGGTTCGCAGCTGAGTGTGAAGCAACTGGGATGAGAATCAGCACCTCCAAGTCCGAGTCCATGGTTCTCGCCCGGAAAAGGGTGGAGTGCCATCTCCAGGTTGGGGAGGAGATCTTGCCCCAAGTGGAGGAGTTCAAGTACCTCGGAGTCTTGTTCACGAGTGAGGGAAGAGTGGATCGTGAAATCGACAGGCGGATCGGTGCGGTGTCTTCAGTAATGCGGACGCTGTATCGATCCGTTGTGGTGAAGAAGGAGCTGAGCCGGAAGGCAAAGCTCTCAATTTACCGGTCGATCTACGTTCCCATCCTCACCTATGGTCATGAGCTTTGGGTTATGACTGAAAGGACAAGATCACGGGTACAAGCGGCCGAAATGAGTTTCCTCCGCCGGGTGGCGTGGCTCTCCCTTAGAGATAGGGTGAGAAGCTCTGCCATCCGGGAGGAGCTCAAAGTAAAGCCGCTGCTCCTCCACATCGAGAGGAGCCAGATGAGGTGGTTCGGGCATCTGGTCAGGATGCCACCCGAACGCCTCCCTAGGGAGGTGTTTAGGGCACGTCCGACCGGTAGGAGGCCGCGGGGAAGACCCAGGACACGTTGGGAAGACTATGTCTCCCGGCTGGCCTGGGAACGCCTCGGGGTCCCACGGAAAGAGCTGGACAAAGTGGCTGGGGAGAGGGAAGTCTGGGCTTCCCTGCTTAGGCTGCTGCCCCCGCGACCCGACCTCGGATAAGCGGAAGAAGATGGATGGATGGATGGATGGATAATATGAGTGCACACTTTAATACATCTGAAACTGTTTGTGCGTACGACGTTTTCTGGACTTTGAGGGTTCCAGGTTCGATCCCAGCTTCAATCCTCGTCACTGCCGTTGTGTCCATGGGCAATTCACTTTACCCACCTGCTCCCAGTGCCACCCACGCTGGTTTAAATGTAACTTAGATATTGGGTTTCCCTATGTAAAAGCTCTTTGAGTCACTAGAGAAAAGCGCTATATAAATATAATTCACTTTAACGTACGGCATTTTCTTGAGTAGGAATTCCACGCTAGTCTTAAAAGATAAGGGCTCAGTCAGCCTTCACGTTTGAGATGCAGCTGTCAAAAATGGAATGATCCGAGACCTGGAGAAAGACCGCCTTGATCTCCAAGTATTTGGTCCGAAACGCTGGTGGCTTGCTGTAATGTGAATCTGACAGTAAGCACGCGTTAAACTCCATTCTGGCCTCTTCACTCTGGCAGCTGATTCATGAGCCAACTCGTCTCGGTCAGTTCCAAACGTGAATAACTGTGTTTAAAATTGTCCGATGCTTCCTTCAGCAAATATTTGCATTCTGACTCGAGCACAAACCTCCTTTAACAGGAAAATAAAGTGATGCATGTGGTTGTCTCACCCTCTGGCCATTTCCCCCTCTGGAGTGTTTTACTCTTCAGACCACAGCTCATCCCCAGACCCTCCCTCCAACACGCTGCTGTGTAATTGCTTGTCAGAGCTGTCTGCGTGGCCGTTCCTCTTCTCGCCATCACACACCTGACAGCCACCACATCTCTATGCACAAAAATGAAATTAAAGGCAGAGTGAGCCAAAGGCCTGGGAGGGTGACGCCTGCCATTGAGCGGACCCAGTCAATGACGAACACTCGCTCTGGGCTCTTTATTAGTACAAAAGAGGAAACCGACTACCATTCTGCAAGACTATTATCTGCAATCTTTAGTACAATTAGTCTAAATCTTTATTTAGATAATTAGTCTTAAGCCTGGTTTACCTTCCCGCAGCCGTTGCGGGAGTTTAAAACTGGGCATTCCAAAATGTCCTTTTGGTCACACCTAGTCTGAATCATGAACCTCCCAAGACCCAGCGATGTATTTTTGTCCTCTGTAATATTATGTCAAGCATAAAAAAAAGTTATGCTGTGTAGAAGACAGGTCGGACTTTCCAGTGATTGGTAATTTGTCGCACTCGCTTCAATCAAATAGTCTAATCTAGGGGTGTCAAATTCGCTTTCATTGAGGGCCACATCGCAGTTATGGCTGCCCCTCAGAGGGCCAATTGTAACAGTGAATAATATATGTATAAAGATTCCCCTTATCATATTATTATACAGTTGCCTATGCCAGTGGTTCCACCTCAGAAAACACTTATAAGGCATACTTGCCAACCTTGAGACCTCCGATTTCGGGAGGTGGGGGTGGGGGGGCGTGGTCGGGGGTGGGACGGGGGGCGTGGTTAAGATATATATATATATATATATATATATATATATATATATATATATATATATATATATATATATATATATATATATATATATATATATAAGAAATACTTGACTTTCAGTGAATTCTAGCTATATATATATATATATATATATATATATATATATATATATATATATATATATATATATACACATAAAGAAATACTTGAATTTCAGTGTTCATTTATTTACACATACACACACATAACACTCATCTACTCATTGTTGAGTTAAGGGTTGAATTGCCCATCCTTGTTCTATTCTCTGTCACTATTTCAGAACACACACATTATACAAATATACATTAAAAAATCAATAAGAAAACGGGAGCTCTAATTTGGGAGTCTGAATTAGGATCAGAAGTTCCTACATAAACATTGCGCACTCACGTCCCCTTTTTGTATTGATTACTGCAGCTGTGCACTGGATTCATTCACAAATACAAACTACAACCCACAAACACTTTAGAGTTAGGCTCCACCATCAGAATGTGTACTTAAACTTATAAAGATCACATGGATACTATTCAGTGAGTTGATTCACCAAAACTAACCTGTTATACAGGAGGAAAAAGCACACAGGACGTTTCAATTGTTCACAGACTGGTCGCGCTCATCAGAATGACAAGACACTTCCGGTCTGCAGGTGATAGCATTCAATTGGGAAGAAACGCCCTACTGCCCCCTACAGACCAATGTGAATACTGATAAATGTGGAATGACAGCTCCAAAAACGAATTCAAACCACAAAATAAAATAAATAAATCAACACAAAAATGTGACACATTATGGGTGGGTCACATATGCATGTACAGTAGATGGCAGTATTGTCCTGTTTAAAAGTGTCACAACATTGCTGTTTACGGCAATGTTGTGAACAGGCTGTCAACACGTCACTCAGGTCCACATGGAGCTGGAGGGGGCGTGGCCTCCAGCTCCGCCTGAATTTCGGGAGATTTTCGGGAGAAAATTTGTCCCGGGAGGTTTTCGGGAGAGGCGCTGAATTTCGGGAGTCTCCCGGAAAATCCGGGAGGGTTGGCAAGTATGTTATAAGGACCACAATAATGATCAGCATTAAAATACAGAAGCGTAGTGGGTCTAAATATTAATTAAAAACAAGGCAGATGTTTTTTTTGCTTTTTTTGACCACTTTAACATTACATGCAGTTTGAACAGTAACACTGTGTTTGAATATTTAAAGGGGAACATTATCACAATTTCAGAATGGTTAAAACCATTAAAAATCAGTTCCCAGTGGTTTATTATATTTTTCAAAGTTTTTTTCAAAATTTTACCCATCACGCAATATCCCTAAAAAAAGCTTCAAAGTGCCTGATTTTAACCATCGTTATAAACACCCGTCCATTTTCCTGTGACGTCACAAAGTGAAGCCAACACAAACAAACATGGCGGAAAGAACAGCAAGCTATAGCGACATTAGCTCGGATTCAGACTCGGATTTCAGCGGCTTAAGCGATTCAACAGATTACGAATGTATTGAAACGGATGGTTGTAGTGTGGAGGCAGGTAGCGAAAACGAAATTGAAGAAGAAACCGAAGCTATTGAGCCATATCGGTTTGAACCGTATGCAAGCGAAACCGACGAAAACGACACGACAGCCAGCGACACGGGAGAAAGCGAGGACGAATTCGGCGATCGCCTTCTAACCAACGATTGGTATGTGTTTGTTTGGCATTAAAGGAAACTAACAACTATGAACTAGGTTTACAGCATATGAAATACATTTGGCAACAACATACACTTTGAGAGTGCAGACAGCCAAATTTTCATCAATTAATATATTCTGTAGACATACCCTCATCCGCGCTCTTTTCCTGAAAGCTGATCTGTCCAGTTTTGGAGTTGATGTCAGCAGGCCAGGGAAGCTAGGGTCGATAGGGGGTTTAGCTCGCTCGTCTGCGGGAACAAACTGCCGCCATTGCTTGCCGTGCTACCGAGGTCCTTTGTCCCTGAATTGCTCACACACTCGGGCAGATTCAATGGGGGTCTGACGGCAGATTTCTTTGACTTTATCGTTGAAAATGCATCTGCTTTGAGTGTCGCAGGATATCAACACATTCTTGCCATCTCTGTCGTAGCATAGCTTTCGTCGGTAAGGTGTGCGGAACAAACGTCCAATTTCTTGCCACTTTCGCATCTTTGGGCCACTGGTGCAACTTGAATCCGTCCCTGTTCGTGTTGTTACACCCTCCGGCAACACACCGACGAGGCATGATGTCTCCAAGGTACGGAAAACAGTCGAAAAAACGGAAAATAACAGAGCTGATTTGACTCGGTGTTTGAGAAAATGGCGGATTGCTTCCCGATGTGACGCCATGTTGTGACGTCATCGCTCCGAGAGCGAATATTAGAAAGGCGTTTAATTCGCCAAAATTCACCCATTTAGAGTTCGGAAATCGGCTAAAAAAATATATGGTCTTTTTTCTGCAACATCAAGGTATATATTGACGCTTACATAGGTCTGGTGATAATGTTCCCCTTGAACAGTAACACTGTGTTTGAATATTTAATTAAGAAAGTCTTTGGCGTACCATCTAGTGCAGGCCTGGGCAATTATTTTGACTCGGAGGCCAAATTTAGAGAAAACAATGTGTCTGGGGGCCGGTATATCTGATTTTTAGGAACACTAATACAAAACCTCACAATAATGTCTGATTGATTGCTAAAAACGTTATGACAGACCGCCTTAAAAAATTGTATTTTAAGGAATTTTAACTTTTTTTTTTTACTGAATGAGACACCCAGAATATACATGAAAATAAAGAATGGGGGGTTTACAATATTAACTATGAAGGATAAAACACTGAATATTGACAACTTATGAACATCACACTCCTTCTCCATCCACATATTTTACAATCATACACAAATGCAACAAACGCAGCAAAATATGAACACGAAGGGTAAAAAAAAAACCCCCACCTTCAATCTGATTTCAGAATCAGAATCAGAATCAGCTTTATTGTCATTACGCAAGGTAACGAGATTGAGGCCATTCCATACAGTGCGATGTGTGCATGCTAGAAAAAAATGAATATATACATGAAAAAAACAAAAACAAAAACAGGGTGGTTGGTGGAATGGGTTATTGCACCGAAGAGAAGGCAGTTATGAGGGACAATGGGGCAGTCCGTTCAGGATGGTTATGGCCCTGGGGAAGAAGCTGTTCTTTAGCCTGTTTGTTTTGGTTTTAATGCACCTGTAGCGCTTCCCAGAGGGCAGCAGGTGGAACAGGTCAGAGCCAGGGTGGGTGCTGTCCTTGATGATGGCACTGGCTCTGTTGAGGCAGCGGGAGGTGTAGATGTCCGTCAGAGATCTGATGTATCACTAAGCTTCAGAACTTTGTTGTAAAAATCTCCTTCCGTGTCTGTCCCTGACACCCAAATTTCAGGCTGGCCGATCTGGAAACACTCTGTGGAAACGCTGCCCACCCACACTGCTTGGTGCCTCGTCTGAGCTGCTGTGACTTAGATTACCATAGTAACTAATTAGATGACCATAGTAACTAATTAGATGACCATAGTAACTAATCAATCAATCAATCAATCAATCTTTATTTATATAGCCCTAAATCACAAGTGTCTCAAAGGGCTGCACAAGCCACAACGACATCCTCGGTACAAAGCCCACATACGGGCAAGGAAAAACTCACCCCAGTGGGACGTCGATGTGAATGACTATGAGAAACCTTGGAGAGGACCGCATATGTGGGTAACCCCCCCCCTCTAGGGGAGACCGAAAGCAATGGATGTCGAGTGGGTCTGACATAATATTGTGAGAGTCCAGTCCATAGTGGATCCAACATAATAGTAAGAGTCCAGCCCTAATTAGATTACCATAGTAACTAGTACATCATGCAAAAGCGCAGATTACAAGCATTGGAATAGTTTGTGTAGATGAAGACTTAATTAGTAAATTACATCTTAAAAATCTAAAAACATTATTTACTTATTTACTTAAACTTATTTCCAAAAACTTAATGTCCGGCGGGCCAGATTGAAAAGCTTAACGGGCCGCATGTGGCCCCCGGGCCTTAATTTGCCCAGGTCTGATCTAGTGGTACGACAAGTTTGAAAATCCCTGTCCTATGCATTTGATTAGTATTTATTTTAACGTACACTGTAAAAAAAAAAAAAAAATGCAGCTTTTGCGGTAAAAACTGGCAGCTCAGTCAGAATTTTACCCCAATTTTTTACAGCATATGATTGATACATTAAATGGATAAACGGTACTACTATTTTTTTACGGAAACATTCTGGCAACCGAGCTGACACAATTCATTCTTTTAAAAAAACTGTTTACCGTAAAATCCATTGTTGTTGTTTTCACAGTGTATTACTGTAAATAAATAAAAAACGACAACATTGTTTTTTTTACCATTCTGAAATTCCGGTGGCTTAGCTTCCAGTTTTTTTACCGTAAAATCGGTTGTCAATTTTACCTCATTAGAACATGTTTTCTAATATATTTAGGAATTTATTTTTATTTCAACAAAAAAAACCAGCTAGAATAACTGTTTGTAAATTATCACAAAAACTTTGTATTACATTGTGTTTCTGACAAGAAGACAAAAGGCTGTCTTTTGAAACCTACCATGAGTAAGGTTCGTAAAACTCCACTGTGTAGGGGGGCAAGATGGTGTTCCTGTTTTCTTTCATGTATGGTAATCAACAGAAGGATGTTGTTCTGGCCCAAGGACTTCAGAGCGGAGAGATGACAGGATCTGCCCAATTTCCAGACAAACTCTTTTTGAAGTATTTTACGAACTCTCTTTGAACTATTTTATGGAACTCTTTTTGAACTATTTTACGAACTCTTTTTGAACTGACCTTTCCTGTGAATTGTTTACAACCTTTTCTGTGAACTTTTTGCCACCTTTGTCCTTTGGAAACAAAGGTGGCCATGTGGTCGGGGAGGGTCCAAAATAAAAGAAGGAGGCATGCAATCTTTTGGCAGAGCGTGCAGAGATGCTGTGCAAGGGTACAGTGTGTCCAGGCGTGTCTCCTCAATTGAGTCCAAATTGAATTCTGTCTCTGTTTAATTCATTGCCTCTTGTCTTGTTTAATAGATGTCATCAGTGTTTGAACCTGACAACAACGTTTGGAATGTATCATAATATAATACTTGTTGCATTGTCAGATAATATTAAAGTATGCAGTGCATGTACTTTTTCTGTCAAAATGGAGCTAGATAAAGATAAAGTACTTTATCAAGGCGATTTATGTCCAGGCGTTTGCGTGCCACATAAAATGAGGTTGAGTTTGACACCTGTGGTCTAATCTGTTTTCACAAAAGGCTGCTATCAGGTAGGAAGTGAAGCACATTTTTTCATTTCAGAGATTGAAGATGGTTTTTACGGCTATTTTAAGGATACAGAAAAAATATATATATTTTCAATGTCCTCTGTTACGATGAAGATGAAGGTTGATGCTGAAAAAGGTGCAGGAATGGCTGTGTGTTACCAAGAATAAAAACATACAAATAATAATGGCTCAATAATTGAGGCAAAGTATTTACAAAATACCAAAACCAAGAAAAGTTTTACATTCGGTTAATCATTTTTTATTTATTTATTTTGATTAATCTCGATTAATCGCAGTTGTTACAAAAGCGTCACTACTTTTGCCTTTTGATGGCAAGTCAAACTTGTTTTGCTTCGAAGATGAGAGAATTCATTGCTGTAATGTATGCGAGTTGTCTGTGGTCTAGATCATGTTTTGTTTTGTTATTTTCTGCTAGTTTTGGAGTCCATTAGTTCCTGTTTTTGCGCTTCCTTGTTTGTTTTGTCCACATGGCGACTCATTAGTTTCACCTGCCTCATTTGTTTGGACTCACGCACCTGTTCTAATCAAGAGACTATTATTTAAGCCTGTTTTTTCAGTTAGTCGTCCTGGCGACATTATTCTGTATCATGCTCTGTGCGGACTTGTTATTTGCTCTGTTCATGCCGTCGATTCACGCTCTGCCAAGTAAATTTTTTCATGTCACAGTTAGCGAGTTTTTTCATGTCCATAGTTTCTGCCTATGTTCTAGTTTTTGTTTCATACGCTTAGTTGTGCCTTCGCTTGTGCGCCTTTTGTTTGATACCCATTTTGTAGTTTATAGTCAAGAATAAATCATGTTTTTACCTGCAAGCCAGTCCTGTTTGCATCTTGGGAAAACAATCCTTGCAGGAAGCTGGGTAACAATCCACGTTATGACACAAGTTACCTTGATATTGTCCAGTCTGAGTGTATTTTGAAGTAAAATTTGCCAGAGAGCACACCAGACGGAGTGTCCGCACTCATCTTTGCACTGGCGTATGCATGGATCTGATCACTAAGCTTATAGCAACTAGTGGTTAAAGTAAAGAAGCATGTGCGGTCAAACCAATTTGCGTGATTACCCTATTTTCCAGACCATAGGGCGCACCGGATTATAAGGCGCACTGCCGATGAGCCAGTCTAGTCAGGTCTATTTTCATACAAAAGGTGCACCGGATTATAGGGCCCATTAAAGGAGTCATCATATTATTATTTTTTTCTACATTGAAAAGACTTCCATGTGGTCTACATAACATGTAATGGTGGTTCTTTGGTCAAAATGTTGCATGGATTATGTTTTACAGATCATCTTCAAGCCGCTTTCTGACAGTCGCTTCAGGATGCGCCGTTTTGTGGACGGTCTTATTTACGTGGCTCAACTTCGGCAGCCTTTTCTCCTCGTCATCTTTGTTGTAGCGGTGTAGCGTGCAAGGACGGGAGTGGAAGAAGTGTCAAAAGATGGAGCTAACTGTTTTAATGACATTCAGACTTTACGTAAATCAATAACGGAGCATCATCTCCTCGTCCGTGGCTCACTAGTGCAATAAAAACGCCGGAAATGTGTCCCGTGAAAAACCGTCCGACCGGAACTCTCTAATAACTAAAGTTCCTTGGGTGAATAATGTCAACTCACTACACCGGTATGTTTTAGTGCTTTCATGGCGAGTTTACTGACAGATATAAGTAAGAACTTTACACTACTTTATATTAGAAATGGCAACAGTGGAGGATGAATGTCACATAACAAGACGATAGAGAAAAAGAAGAAGCTTATCGACTACAAATGCGGACACGCGCACATTTTCAGGACTTATGCAGATCCCAAATACAGATCATCACGTACCAGAAGGTAAGAAAAGTTGCTTTTTCATAATATTGTGAAACAAAACGGGAGATAATTTGTCTTACTTTATACACACACCATAATAATACTCCTATTTTGAAGCACAATACAATCCATCAAGCGGTGCGGCTTCATAGCTTACCAAAGTCGTACTAAAACGTTTCGATAGATTTTTGAGCGCCGTGTGTAATGTTCTGTATTTTCAATGGAACATATAACAAAACTTGCTAACCCTCCCGAATTTTCCGGGAGTCTCCCGAGTTTCAGTGCCTCTCAAGAAAATCTCCCGGGACAACCATTCTCTCGAATTTCTCCCGATTTCCAGCCGGACCTGAGTGATGACAGCCTGTCGTCACGTCCACTTTTCCTCCATATAAACAGCGTGCCGGCCCAGTCACGTTAAAACATCTACGGCCTTTGGAGCTCAGTGCGCAACTGCACACACAACAAGAAGGAGACTATTATATATGTCTCTTTTATCCATAGGTTTATCTATAACCCATAAAGTAGGCAGGCACGGAGCTATTGCTCAGCGTGTGTTTATTCCAGCCCGCACGTTAATACACTGACACACAACATCCGGATTCCCGTCGTGCATTGCTTCAAAACTACGGCAAGTAGTAATGTCCAAAAAAAGGTAGTGACAGAGAATAGAACGAGGATAGACAATTCAACCCTAAACACACTCGTTTCCTGCAAATTAAATTTCACAGATGCTGCAAATACCTATGCTCCTTCAAAGGCTGTGCTACTGGCTGCAAAGCATTGCACTTTCAAATACAACAATGAGTAGAGAGGAGTGTTATGTGTGTGTATATGTGTAAATAAATGAACACTGAAATTCAAGTATTTCTTTTATTCATATATATATATATATTAGAGATGTCCGATAATATCAGCCTGCTGATATTATCGGCTGGTAAATGCTTTAAAATGTAATATCGGAAATTATTGGTATAATTTGTTTTATTATCGGTATCGGTATCAATATTTTTTTTTATTTATTTTTTATTTTTTATTTTTTTTTATTAAATCAACATACAAAACACAAGATACAATTACAATTAGTACACCAACCCAAAAAACCTCCCTCCCCCATTTACACTCTTTCACACTCATTCACACAAAAGGGTCGTTTCTTTCTGTTATTAATATTCTGGTTCCTACATTATATATCAATATATATCAATACAGTCTGCAAGGGATACAGTCCGTAAGCACACATGATTGTGCGTGCTGCTGGTCCACTAATAGTACTAACCTTTAACAGTTAATTTTACTAATTTTCATTAATTACTAGTTTCTATGTAACTGTTTTTATATTGTTTTAATTTATTTTTTTATTCAAGAAAATGTTTTTAATTTATTTATCTTATTTTATTTTATTAATTTTTTTTAAAAAGGACCTCATCTTCACCATTCTTGGTTGTCCAAATTAGGCATAATAATGTGTTAATTCTACGACTGTATATATCGATATCGGTTGATATCGGTATCGTTAATTAAAAGTTTGGTCAATATCGGAATATCGGCAAAAAGCCATTATCGGACATCCCTAATATATATATTGTCAAGACTTGGACTGTGGCTTGGTTTGTTCTCCCGAGGTGCAAGTGAATTGGACTGGTCACGGCGTGAAGGTAAATACATGATTTAATAATAACACTCAAAGGAACAAAAGGCGCGCTCAAGGCGGATGTACAAAGTTGACTAACGAAAACAAAAGACTTGCACGGGGGCAAAAAGCTATGAACAACAATAAACACTAACTGTGGCAATAATAAACAAACTTACTTGGCATGGACATGAAGTGCGCAGAGGTACATAGAGTGTGACAGGGGGCATAAATGCGGGGATGTCGTCAGGACGAACAACAGAAAATGAAAAGCTTAAATAACACAGACATGATTAACGTAAACAGGTGCGTGACTCAAAACGTGAAACAGGTGCGTGACGTGACAGGTGAAAACTAATGGTTGCTATGGTGACAAACAAGAGTGAAACTAATGGGTAATCATGCAAACAAGACAAGGGAGTGAAAAGCCAGAAACTAAACAAAACATGACTTAAAACAAAACATGATTACACAGACATGACATATATATATATATATATATATATATATATATATATATATATATATATATATATATATATATATATATATATATATATATATATATATATATATACATATATATATATATATATATATATATATACATATATATATATATAAATAAAAGAAATACTTGAATTTCAGTGAATTCTAGCTATAAATATACTCCTGTGTGACTCCTCCCCCTTAACCCCGACATCCAGTCCCCCCCCCCATCTCCCGAATTCGGAGGTCTCAAGGTTGGCAAGTATGCATATAACATTTTGGTGTCGTTTACTTGAGTCATATTGCAGTCTACACGTATCTCTTATATGTGACTACTATCTACTGGTCACACTAATTTTACCATGTACCAAATAAAATAGCTTCAAGCTCGGTAAGCACAACCGCAATTTTTCCGTACATCAGGCGCACCGAGTTAAAAGGCGCACTGTCGATTTTTGAGAAAATGCAAGGATTTTAAGTGCGCCTTATAGTCCGGAAAATACGGTAATTTGCATTTATACATGATTAATGCAATCATTTTTTTGTGATTAATCACGTTAACTTTGACAGCCCTAGAAAAAACATACACACAAGTAGAGCTATGAACTCATTTAAGTTAACTACATATGGTCTTTTTCCTCATCAAATAATTAAATATTATCCATTTTATGAAGAAATAGTGATGCAAATAATAATGGATATGACTACAATTGTGCTACTAATATAAATGACTGAAAATAATTTAGAGACGTGCAGTGGAATCCGACGCATCGTATGAGCGCCGCTCTGATATGTTCAAAGTAAGTGTTGCGTGTTTTGCGTTCATTTTTTTTTTGGGCCACAAACATTTGAGGGGGAGGTTTAAGCTGGGAAGCGGATGATTGATATTCCCATTAGCCACCTGACGAGGTGAGGACAAGGCTCTGATAATGAATTGTGACACATTAATGAGACGGTCCGGGACAGACAATACTCGATCAGCTCGCTCGCCACTTCACCTTTGCAACCAATGAAGGAAATTGCAGTCACATACAGTTTGGTGTCACTCGCAAAGACCAAACATCAATAATTGCACGGTGGCTTGAATGCATGCAAAACTTTCCTACATCAATTGATGTAAGTGGCTTTTTGTCACTTTTTCTATAGGGCAATCTACACAATATGGACTCATGTGATATATTTAATTAGCTATCAGTGGTTCACTTTGGTACTAAATTTTGCTAAATTACTTTAGTAATAGGCGGGGTCAACTGTCCTTGACGTGGTGTGTCACGCTTGATGTTAGATTCCACGCTGTACAGACGACAGTAGGCATTAACCTAAAATGCAAATGCTGCAAGTACAGTACAATACTGCACTTCTTGTTTGTATCGAAACAACCTAGACCAGTGGTCGGCAACCCGCGGCTGCGGAGCCGCATGGGGCTCTTTGATCACCCGGATTTCAGTGCCTCTCACAGAAAATTCTCGGGATTAATATTCTCCGATTTTCACCCTTACAATATTAATAAGGGCATACCATGATGGTACAGCATTTGGCACCCTCTACAATCTGTATTAACAGTGTGCCAGCCCAGCCTCTTGATATATGCATTTTCTGCTTGCAGCCTTGCACATGGCATGAGACAGCAAGGCATACTTGGTCAACAGCCACACAGGTTACACTGACGGTGACCATATAAAACAACTTTAACACTCTTACTAATAATGCACCACACTTTGAACCAAAACCAAACAAGAATGACAAACACATTTCGGGAGAACATCTGCACCGTAACACAACATAAACACAACAGAACAAATACCCAGAATCCCATGCAGCCCTGACTCTTCCGGGCTACATTATACACCCCTGCTACCACCAAACCCCCCCTCTGTGCGTCGGTTGAGGTGGGCAGGGTTTTGTAGCGGGGGTGTATAATGTAGCCCGGAAGAGTTAGGGCTGCATGGGATTCTGGGTATTTGTCCTGTTGTGTTTATGTTGTGTTACGGTGCAGATGTTCTCCCGAAATGTGTTTGTCATTCTTGTTTGGTGTGGGTTCACAGTGTGGCGCATTATTAGTAAGAGTGTTAAAGTTTTTTTTTTTTATACCGACACCGTCAGTGTAACCTGTGTGGTTGTTGACCAAGTATGCCTTGCTGTCACCCACGTGTGCAAGCGGAAGCGCCATACAAAGTGTGGCTGATCAGGCACGCTGGTTGTGGTGGGTGCTATATACTGTACCATCACAGCACGCATGACGCTAACAAACTTCCTGAGCCTAAATGAAGACAAAACAGAAGTTATGTTGTTCGGTCCAAGTCGCTCTCCCTCCCCCAACGTTGACCTCGGCACTCTGACCCCGTATCTCAGCGACTCTGTCACAAACCTGGGGGTAAAGTTTGACTCAGATTTTAAATTCGAAAAACAAATCAGCAGCGTCGTTCAAAAAAGCTTTTATCAATTACGCCAAATAGCGAAAGTGAAACCGCTTCTATCAAGACATGATCTTGAGAAATTAATCCACGCTTTTATCTCGACTCGTCTTGATTACTGTAATGCCCTGTATGTTGGCATTAGCCAGGCCTCCCTCGCCCGCCTGCAGCTCGTGCAGAACTCTGCTGCTCGTCTGCTAACACAGACCCGCAGACGTGAGCACATCACCCCTATTTTAGCGTCCCTTCACTGGCTCCCTGTGCGTTACCGAATACATTTTAAACTCCTTTTATTTGTTTTTAAATGTCTAAACAACCTCGCGCCAACCTATCTCTACGACCTCCTTCAGCCTTACTGCCCCACCCGATCCTTAAGATCAGCCGATCAGCTGCTGTTGACGGTCCCTGACACAAGGCTGAAGCTTAGAGGTGACAGAGCTTTCGCCGTTGCTGCTCCCAAGCTCTGGAACGACCTACCCCTGAGTGTTAGACAAGCCTCCTCTCTTCCTGTTTTTAAATCTCTCTTAAAAACATACTTTTATTCCATGGCTTTTAACACTGAGTGATATCCATCCTGCAATGGCGCCCCATAATACACCTGCTGTGATCCTGTTTTTATGTTTTTATGTTTTTATTAATTCTATTTTAATTATTTATTTTTTATCGTGTTCTGTTTGTGTTGTGCTGTGTTTGCTCGGTACTCGTTTTATCTTTTAACCTGTTCATTGTACAGCACTTTGGCTACCCCTGTGGTAAATTTTAAATGTGCTTTATAAATAAAGTTGATTTGATTTGATTTGAAGCGCCATTCATATAAAACCCGCGTGCCGCATCAGCATTCAAATTCCATATTAAGGTATGAACAGCGTGTCTGAGACCCCTGGTTTATACATAGCACAAAGCAAAAAAAACAACTTATTATGCAGTGTTATTTCATTTTAAATTTCAAAATTTTTTTGTGGCTCCCATTGTTATCTTTAATTTGTGAAAACTGGTCAAAATGGCTCTTTGACTGGTAAAGGTTGCCGACCCCTGACCTAGACAATGTGTTGTCATTAAAAGTGAGCTTCTAGCTGAATTGGTTCTATTGACTCAAAACACTTGTAATTAATTAAAACATAATTTAACTTGTTTGCGCCCCCCCCCAAAACAGCACAATTTTAACATGCATAGTACTCTACTGATTTGTGGCTGTACTGGAGCCTCCCAGTCACTACAAGCCATGGTTCCACCTTGAGGATATTTTACGCTATTTCAAGTATTGGCATACGTAGGCATGTGCCGTTTTTTCCCCGCACGGGCGCACTGGTATAAAAATCCCTCCCTCCCACGCAAATCATCGGGACTGCGGCCACCCGAGTGTGGTCCCGCAGGACCTCATTAGAATCAGCAGAGAGGAGAGGCCCCCAAGACAGGGTCAGGAAAAAACTGTGCCACACGTGCCGCATAGTAATGCCTCCCGCTCGGTCTTCACGTCTCTCTGCTTTTGGCGACGTGTCAGTTCATGAGCGATCGGTCCGCACGGTCGCTTGACAACCGGCACACAAAGAACACACACATACGTCCTGTGGTACTCAAACAGTTCAACGAACAGTTCTCCAGTAGAGCTGTGTGATCAGAGAGTTGTCACCTCCCTGTCAGTCGCTTCCTGTGTGATGCCTGATAATAAGAGGGGGGCGTGTGAGGAAGGTCGTGCACACACACACACACACACACACACACACACACACACACACACACACACACACACACACACACACACACACACACACCAACTACCACCCACGGAACCCTCATTAAAAGCTCATGAATTTCAAGTGCCTTCCACACGTGTGTTTTGTCCGCTTAGTACACACTCTCCTCTTTGGGTTTACACTTGTTCAAGCAAGATAACCCTGCAGCCTATAAACACATTTGCAGACTGTTAGAAAATACATCATTCTTTATTTCGCCACCTGGAGGAATTGTAATACTTGAGAGTGAATTCCGAACCACCTGAGGATGGGTTATGACCAAAGACGCTAATAGTGCCCTTCATAAAGTTTATATATCTCGACATACTTGCCAACCTTGAGACCTCCGATTTCGGGAGGTGGGGGGGGTGGTGGTCAGGGGGGGGGGGGGGCGTGGTTGGGGGGCGTGGTTAAGAGGGGAGGAGCATAATTACAGCTAGAATTCACCAAGTCAAGTATTTCATATATATATATATATATATATATACGGCATCATCTGGTACAACCCCCCATACAGCAAAAACGTCTCAACGAACATTGGACACAAATTCCTCAATCTGATTGACAAACACTTTCCCAAAGACAACAACCTAAGAAAAGTATTCAACAAGAACAACATTAAATTGAGCTACAGCTGCATGAACAATATACGACAAATCATCTCAAACCACAACAAAACAATTGCGAATGAGCCGTCGACCCCCAGTCAGAGCGACTCCAAAACCAACAAAGCATGTAACTGTCGAAAGAAACCTGATTGCCCCCTCAACGGGGGATGCTTACAAACATCAGTTGTCTACCAATCTAAGGTAATACGCAAGGACATTAACACATCCGACACATATGTAGGATTAACCGAGGGTGAATTCAAAACCAGATGGAACAATCACAAGGCTTCTTTCAGGAACAAAAACCTGCGAAATACCACAGAACTCAGCAAACACATTTGGGACCTCAAAGACAATAATGTTGAATATTCAATAACATGGCAAATTCTTGCATCCAGCACACCTTACAATAGTGGTAATAAAAGATGCAACCTATGCTTGAAAGAGAAACTGTTTATTATTTTCCGTCCAGACCTGTCATCCCTCAACAAGCGCAGCGAAATTGTAACAACATGCCGCCATAGACGGAAACACCTCCTAGGTAACACATGAGCCAATCACCACGCCCCTAGGCCAGCCTGTACCCACCCACTCTGTGCCCTATATGAACCATGGTATGCGAATGCTCCCATTAAAATCTCCTGACGATTGAGGGTACCCCCCCTCATGAAACAGGCCTGTAGAGATGAAATAGTCTTGTGATTTTTTTTCCCACACATACACATATTGCGCTCTACTACGGTATCGAGCACTATTTTTTGGATAACCTTATTAAGACATATATATATATATATATATATATATATATATATATATATATATATATATATATATATATATATACATATATATATATATACATATATAAGAAATATTTGACTTTCAGTGAATTCTAGCTATATACATATATATATTTATTTTATTATATATATATATATATATATATATATATATATATATATATATATATATATATATATATATATATATATATATATAAATAAGAGAAATACTTGAATTTCAGTGTTCATTTATTTACACATATACACAAATATAACACTCATCTACTCATTGTTGAGTTAAAGGGGAACATTATCACAATTTCAGAAGGGTTAAAACAATTAAAAATCAGTTCCCAGTGGCTTATTTTATTTTTCGAATTTTTTTTCAAAATTTTACCCATCACGCAATATCCCTAAAAAAAGCTTCAAAGTGCCTGATTTTAACCATCGTTATATACACCCGTCCATTTTCCTGTGACGTCACATAGTGATGCCAACACAAACAAACATGGCGGATAGAACAGCAAGGTATTGCGAAATTAGCTCGGATTCAGACTCGGATTTCAGCGGCTTAAGCGATTCAACAGATTACGCATGTATTGAAACGGATGGTTGTAGTGTGGAGGCAGGTAGCGAAAACGATATTGAAGAAGAAACTGAAGCTATTGAGCCATATCGGTTTGAACCGTATGCAAGCGAAACCGACGAAAGCGACACGACAGCCAGCGACACGGGAGAAAGCGAGGACGAATTCGGCGATGGCCTTCTAACCAACGATTGGTATGTGTTTGTTTGGCATTAAAGGAAACTAACAACTATGAACTAGGTTTACAGCATATGAAATACATTTGGCAACAACATGCACTTTGAGAGTGCAGACAGCCCATTTCAGGCACGCTAAGAACATATATTTTTCTACGATTTCAGCACTCAGGTTAACCATACCTAAATAGACACAAAATACTGCATTACACAAGACTACCCGAATGTACTCGAATGATTGAAAAAAATAAATGTTTTTAAGCTAAATCATTGGTAAACACAGTTTATGTATAATAATTTACGTAAAACCGCGAGTAATGAATAAAGTTTTCATCAATTAATATATTCTGTAGACATACCCTCATCCGCTCTCTTTTCCTGAAAGCTGATCTGTCCAGTTTTGGAGTTGATGTCAGCAGGCCAGGGAAGCTAGGGTCTTTATCGTTGGAAATGCATCTTTGAGTGTCGCAGGATATCCACACATTCTTGCCATCTCTGTCGTAGCATAGCTTTCGTCGGTAAAGTGTGCGGAACAAACGACTGACCATTTCGTCAGCTTTCCCCACACCCTCGTATTTTGAACAAATTTCGTCCAATTTCTTGCCACTTTCGCATCTTTGGGCCACTGGTGCAACTTGAATCCGTCCCTGTTTGTGTTGTTACACCCTCCGACAACACACCGACGAAAGTGAGAAAATGGCGGATTGCTTCCCGATGTGACGTCACAACGTCATCGCTCCGAGAGCGAATAATAGAAAGGCGTTTAATTCGCCAAAATTCACCCATTTAGAGTTCGGAAATCGGTTAAAAAAAAAAAAAGGTATTTTTTCTGCAACATCAAGGTATATATTGACGCTTACATAGGTCTGGTGATAATGTTCCCCTTTAAGGGTTGAATTGTCCATCCTTGTTCTATTCTCTGTCACTATTCTTCGAACCATGCTGAACACCCTCTCTGATGATGCATTCTGATTCGTCTCCTTGTTGTGTGCGCAGTTGTGCACTGCACTCTCTAAAACCCCTAGATGTTATTGTCACATATGCATGTACAATAGATGGCAGTATTGCCCTGTTTAAGAGTGTCACAACATTGCTGTTTACGGCAGACGAACTGCTTTACGGTAGACGAAAACTATTATGTTAGATTCACTATGGACTGGACTCTCACACTATTAACTAGATCCACTCTACGTCCATTGCACCGGTCGCCCAGATTACCACAGATGGGGCGCTAGCTGTTCAAAGTCGGGACCCGGGGTGGACCACTCATCTGTGCATCAGTTGGGGACGTCTCTGCGCTGCTGACTTGTCTCCACTCAAGATGATCTCCTGCTGGCCCCACTATGGACTGGACTCTCACCATTATGTTAGATCCACTATGGACTGGACTCTCACACTATTAACTAGATCCACTCGACGTCATTTGCAACATCTGCAGTCCCCTCCAAAGTTTCTCATTGTATCCCATTGGGTTGAGTTTTTTCTTGCCCTGATGTGGGATCTGAGCCGAGGATGTCGTTGTGGCTTGTGCAGCCCTTTGAGACACTTGTGATTAAGGGCTATATAAATAAACTTCGATTGATTGATAGTGTTTTCCACACGTTAAACGGGGAAAAAGGGTTACACTTGTAGAACGCTTTTCTACCTTTAAGGTACTCAAAGCACTTTGGCACTATTTCCGCATTCACCCATTCACACAATGATGGCGGGAGCTGCCATGAAGGGCCCTAACCACGACCCATCAGGAGCAAGGGTGAAGTGTCTTGCTCAAAGACCGAACGGCCGCTCTACCAACCGAGCCACGTCCCGTCACGTTGGCAATTTACTTGCGGTAATGAGGTGGGACGCGAACGTAAAGTCATCCTGTAACATGAAATGGTGTAATAAAAGGCCTAAATGAACGCTATCCATATTTTTTAAGACAAATCTTTGTGTTTTTGGTTCATTATTATGCCTTTAGTTCTATTTATTGTTAGAATAATTATGTATATATTATCACACAACTCTATGCTTAAGGGCCGTTGCTATAGTTATTATCTGTATTTTTCTATCTGTGCAAAGCTGGCAATCCAAAAGATTGCCAGCCGTCTCGTATCAGTGTTGTGTCCAGACTCGGCCTGCTGACGGCCAAGGCCGAACACCGCCGTGACGCAGACAGAGCAGAGACAAGGCGATATCACCAGCGTCAACACATTTGCATTTTTGTATAATCATATATTGTGTCGAACTGGAGTTGTCGAGATTACCCCCTTCCCTCAGCGACAGCTTCAGTGATGTAACCAGGGACCTTCCAAATAAATAGAGGAAGCACGCGGGCTTGACTTTTAGAACGTAGTTTGGATCTGTAACTGGAATACAGCCCGAAACACCTGTCTCCTCATTGAGCCAAATTGAACTCTGTGTGAGGAACTCGCATGGCTGCCGTTTGTGTGTCCCCAAGATGCAAGAACCAGGATGAGGATGAGCAGGTAAGATGATTTTAATAATAAAACAACAGAGAAATGTAGCAGTCTTGCATACAACAGTTCCAAACATAGTCTATCGTCGAGCCCTGAGGAGTGCTCGAGTGAAAACATAAATAGGCATCTGCTGATTGGCAGCCGGTGTGGACCGGCTGCCAATCACCGGCAGGTGAGGAGAAAACAGTGCTCAGCGGAACCAACAGGAAATATAACAAAATAAGAGCACTGACAGGAAGTAAATACAAAAACATGGAAACAAACCGAAATGAAGTGACAGATCGTCACAGGACCCCCCCCCCCCCCTCAAGGAACAGATTCCAGATGTTCCCTGGAAACAAGAACGGAAATAAGTCAAAAAATTACGGGAGGGAGGAGGGAGGACATGGCGGAGGGTCGCCAGGCCAAGTGTCCCCGCAGCCAGCGAGGGAAAGTCAGGTGGCGGCGACGCGTTGACCGCCGCTGGAACTGGCGAGGCGGGCGACCACGGAACGGCCACATTAGTGGCCGACAAGGAGGCGGAAGCGCGTGGTACCTGAGCACCAACAGCTGCGAAGGTCCACACGCAGGTTCTGCAGATCGCTGCCGACAGCGCGGATGAAGTCCATAACACCGCCACATATTTGGCGGATGAGGAGGAGGTCGCGCAGCCTGTGACGATGATGATGACCATGAAGATGGCGGCGCCCTGCGAAAGCCCGCCAGAGACGATGTGGTTGTGGGTGGATCCGCTGCCGACCAGGAAGATGGCGGTGTTATGCGAAGTCCCACCGGTGACGCGGAAGATGTCCGCGCAGTGCGAAGGCGCGCCAGAAAAGATGAAGGTGGCGGCGCCGTGGAAAGAGACGATGATGTCTCCGTGGGAGGAGACGATGGCGGGGATGACAGCGGCGTGTGCTTGGCTGCACTGCTGCTGGTAGTAGCCCCCCCTCCACTAGGCGGATGCCAGACGCCGTCCACCACTGGGAGAAGGAGTTCTGGGTCTTTTATGTCCCCCGGTGCGAAAACCAGGGACGGGCGGAAGGGGGCCAGGAGAAGGGATAAAGATACGTCCCTCGCCGAGTCCCAGCAGGAGGCCAGGAAGGACATCACGGTGGGCTCCACTGGAGCCTTCGCCGGACTGGCAGGATGAGCGGGTGCTGGAAGGGATAGCAGCCGTGGTGCAGCTGCTGGAAGCTGCCTTGGAGCAGGAACGGGTGCTGGGCACTCAGCCGGTGTTGGCCGTCGTGGCGCCGCGACCGGCGTAAGACGCGGGGCTCCGACTGGCGTGCGACGCGGTGTGGGAACCGGTGGTCGGCGCGCTGGCACAGGCGATTGCCGTGGAGCCGGGACAGGATGCACAGCAGGCGACGGGGAAGATGGCGGCAGTGGCCGCGCCGGTCGGAGATCCGGAACCGGCGGCCGAGCCGGGAAGAGCGAAGGCGGCGGTGGCCTAGCCGGTCGGAGAGCCGGAACCGGCGGCCGAGCCGGGAGGAGCGAAGGCGGCGGTGGCCTCGCCGGTCGGAGAGCCGGAACCGGCGGTCGAGGCGGAGAGGGAAGGTCCGAGCCTGCTGTGGGCTGGGACCGCACAAACCTGGCTTTTAAGTCCTCCAAAAATTGTGCGGTCCAGAAGGTCGGCTGTGCATCGCCGACAGGGGTTCTCGCGAGGACACAATATTCTGGCTCGACGATACTGTGAGGAACTCGCATGGCTGCCGTTTGTGTGTCCCCAAGATGCAAGAACCAGGATGAGGATGAGCAGGTAAGATGATTTTAATAATAAAACAACAGAGAAATGTAGCAGTCTTGCATACAACAGTTCCAAACATAGTCTATCGTCGAGCCCTGAGGAGTGCTCGAGTGAAAACATAAATAGGCATCTGCTGATTGGCAGCAGGTGTGGACCGGCTGCCAATCACCGGCAGGTGAGGAGAAAACAGTGCTCAGCGGAACCAACAGGAAATATAACAAAATAAGAGCACTGACAGGAAGTAAATACAAAAACATGGAAACAAACCGAAATGAAGTGACAGATCGTCACACTCTGTCTCTGCATGATTCCTTGTTTCTCGTCTGTTTAATAGATGTCATCACTGTTTGAACCTGACATTTATCCTTTTTTGATGTTTTTTGGGGAGCCACACAAAGTAGCTTTGTTTCCAGTGTGAATGATGTATATTAAATGACAAAATACTAAATAGAGTGTTATTTAGTGTAAAGATTGTACTCAATGCGCAATTACATTTCTGCATTTCCTGGATTTATACACATGAGCAGATGCAAGGTCTGTATGAATTTCTGACGGGGATCACAACTCGACAAAAAAGGGTCCCCAGACTCTATTAAGCATGATGGCTAGCCGTTAGTCCTGCTCGTGCAGCTCCAGGGAGACAAGCAAAACTGTGTAATAACAACCGGGCGGTCTTTAACGCATACCGAGTTTGACCGGTTGACGGGTTGGTCGGCATTATCATGGAGCTCTGTGATTACAAAAATATCTCTGGTATGGGCGGCAGCCGCTTCACGGAACTTTGGTGACTGTCTGTGCACCAGTCTCCCCACGTTAAACAAAGTCACGCACAGGCATCCTCCATAAAGGGATACCCCCCTACCAGGAGGATCGTCATACTCGTTTCAAGTGACCGCCAATGATGATGATGATGAACATAATAGTGAGAGTCCAGTCCATAGTGGGGCCAGCAGGAGACCATCCCGAGCGGAGACGGGTCAGCAGCGCAGAGATGTCCCCAACCGATGCACAGGCGAGCGGTCCACCCCGGGTCCCGACTCTTGACAGCCAGCACTTCATCCGTGGTCACCGAATCTGGCCTCTTCCCGAGGGAGAGGGGGGCAGAGCAGAAAAGAAACGGCAGATAAACTGGTCTAAAAGGGGGGTCTATTTAAAGGCTAGCGTATACAAATGAGTTTTAAGATGGGACTTAAATCTTTCTACTGAGGTAGCATCTCTAACTGTTACCGGGAGGGCATTCCATAGTACTGGAGCCCGAATAGAAAACACTCTTTTTTTGGGCTCTGGGAATCACTAATAAGCCGGAGTTCTTTGAACGCAGATTTCTTGCCGGGATATATAGTACAATACAATCAGCAAGATAGGATGGAGCTAGACCGTGTAGTATTTTATACGTAAGTAGTAAGTAGTGTTTTAGCTTGTGAGCCCTGCAAAATCAGAGTCATAACACACGGGCCCAACTGGCATTAATTACCAAAAAAACTACCAGAAACCATCATGACAGACGATGAAATGCACAATATTATAGTGTAGAAAACCGTTATATCCTGTACCGATGAGAAGTGTTCAATCAATATACGGACAGAATCTGTTGTGCCCTGAGCTCGCTTCTAGCACGTTTTACGGCTGTAATCCACTTGTGTCGTCTTACGGTATCTTTGGGAATGCTGTAAAATGTTATCCCCCTCCTATATCCTTGTTTTATCTGGCATTGTGGCGCAGGTCTGTCTACCATAGTTACAACTGAGAAAGACATGGAGAACTTATCTCACTCCTGTTTTTTCCTGCCAGTATGGCATTTGTTTTGATTCTGTGTGGTGTTTGCAGGGATATGTGATGTAATCTCGCAAAACTCTATAATTTGATAGTTGGCCAAACACTGTGTGCTTCCGAAACACAAGGGCTTTGTAGTCATTACTTTGAGATTTCTTGTGTACAGGTAAACCATTTTTTTTTAAGGAAATATGTTCTTTTACATGCTCTGCTCTGACGAAGGCTGAAGCTATACTCAAAACGGTCAGCAGGTAAAACAATATCTTTGCTCAAAAATGATTTGTTTATTTAATGCAACAAATCTCTAACTAATATTCAAAGAAGACACGGCATACGCGGGCGATCTTTTGTGGGTCATTTTAGCTCGTTTCGCTATGTGCGTAGAGGAAGAGAATGCTAAATGCTAACGAGCATGTTAGCTGTTAGCATGTGTCTAAATAACATCTGCTTCGGTTCTTGTGTTTATGCTGCCAGATAAGGTTTGATTAAGCATACCATTTAACCTATTTAGGTGTTCTATATTTACTGAGAGAAAACAAGAGGGCATTAAATACATTTTATTTACCGTCCTGTTATCCACCTCTGTTATTGTTGTCTACTTATCACTGACTAATGAATGGAATGTAAATCGAATGGAATGATCTTAATTGTCATTGCACAAGTGCGACTAAATTTTGTTTTCAGCACAAACCTGTTCAAGATTGGACAAACAACATTGTACAGAGTTACAGAACAGGAACGCTGATGGGTCGCCACTCACCGCGTCCCATAGAAGGTGGGAAAAAGGTAGAGGTAGGGAGGATGAGTAAAAAAAATGGGTTTCAGACTGTGCTTCTATTGATGGGGGCTTAGTTTGGAGTGAGAATAAAACTTGATAGCATAGCATAGCACATAAACGTATTACAAGAGACTTACAATGAGGGGTAACAATCAATCACCATCTCCTTGATGTTTATGTTCAGACTCTGGCTGTTCTTGGTGCACCACCCTACCAGCGCCTGTATTTCCTCTCTGTAGGCTGTTTCATTATGTGATCAGGCCCACCACCGTGGTGTCGTCGACAACATTGATGATGGGGTTCAAGGGATGAATGGGGACACATTAATATGTTTATAGGGTGCGCAGGAGGGGGCTCAACACGCAGCTTTGAGGGAAGCCAGTGCTGAGTGACAGAGTGAAAGACCATAGTTGACCCACCTAAACAACCTGAGGTCGGTTGGTCAAATTTTATTTTATCCAGGAACAGATGGGGCCAGGGGTAAGACCCAGAAAGATCAGCTTCTCCACCATGTCAGGGATGATGGTATTTGTTATGTTTCCCGTGAAACAACTTGATTATTGACAAAAACGTATTTAATGCTGTCAGGTAGCGTCAGCTAATGACAGACACCTGGTGGTTTGTTCTTCGCTATGTACAGTATGTACTAAAGCAGTCATCCACACATCGTAGCGTGCCGTCCAGTGGCTCCATTGTGTACAACAACTATCACCGCAGTACTGAACGCTAATCTCTAGTTGACGAACAGCATCCTGACATAGGAACCCGGAAGTTCAAGAGGCTTCACAGCTGTGTGGAGAGCAGTGGTGATGTAGGCAAACTGGTGTGGATCTAAGTTCTGGGGGAGGGAGGCTTTGATAGCCTTTAAAAACACTTCATAACAATAGACGTCAGTGCCCATGGTCTGTAGGTATTTAGGTATTTAATTGCTGACTCTTAGGGATTGCGATGACACTGGCTTTCTTAAGACAGGGCAGGACTTGGGCTTCTTCTAGGGATGAGTCCCAGTCAGTACTCCTGCCAGCCACATTACGCAGGTTTATAGCACTTATTTCCCGCCTCACGCAGTGTTCTTGGAGGACAAGCAGTTGAAGACTGGAGAGTAGGAGCGGCATCTGTGGTCTGGTTGGTCTGGATGACTCGAAACAGGAAAATAAGTGATTGATTTCCTCCACTAGCGAGTCTTCTGTGTTGTTGTGTATTTAAATGTCTGTTTAATTGTAACAGATGCTACCTGGCGCACAATGATTTTTTTCTACACTTCCTTCTACATACAATGTAATGGTGGTTCTTTGGTCAAAATTTTGCATAGGTTCTGTTTTAAAGGCCATCTTTAAGTCACTCTGTCAGCCATGTTGTCGTTTTTAGGATAGGATAGGATAGGATAGGACTTTATTGTCATTGCACAAGTACAACAAAACTATGTTTTTAGCACAAACCCGTTCAAGATTAGACAAACAAACAGTGTACAGGGTTACAGAACAGGAACGCTGATGGATCGCCACGAGGCGCCCCGTAAAAGACGGGAAAAAGGTAAAACGCTGGGGAAGAAGATGAGTAAAAAAACACAATCTAGACTGGGCTCTTAAGGGTCTGGAGTGGGAAAAAACCTCCATGCCATGCACACATAAACATGTTACATATAATCACAACAACTCAAAACAGGGGGGAGTTGGGTCCCTGGAGGTCGACTACTGCTATGAAGCGCTGCCAGCCGTCCATCACCCCGAAGGGGAATCAAGCGGTGGTGAAGGCGTGGGGTGTGGTAGGGGGTGTGTGTGTATATGTGCATTGTCATGGGTGTGTTGATGTAGTGTCCATAGGCCTGGGGCCCTTCTGCATGCAAGCAAAAGTTTGACTACAGGTGTCGTTGAGGAGGGAGGGGGTCAAAAGCGTCCATCATTGAGGTGTCCTCGGGGGATGTTTTCAGAACAGCCTGCTCCTGTTGTTGCAGCGTCAAGGCCATTCGAGGGAGTCAAATCGTAGATTAGGATTTTTGTTTTTCCGCGAGAAGACATTACAATGGCTTGTCTGTTCTATTCGTCCATGCTGGCTCTCATATCCAATTTTTCCTTTTCAACCAGCTTTTCCATGATGAGATCCATCTTGCGATTCAGTTCAGAAATCGCCTCAGTCTGTGATCCCATAGCCCGGCCCAAACCTTTCATTGCGACGAACAGTCTTTGGGCTCCTTGAGTGGCTGCCATCGTCTTACGAATTTTAGCACACCCACATGGAGTCTACTGACGGAATAAAGTTCAAACTAAACGCTACTTTTTATTAGACAGGGTTACAGCAGAGGATGCATGTGCATGTACGAGTCAGTGCGCCCTACTATGGCGGACTGGCTAGAAGATAGCAGAAGACAAAGGAATTTATTGACTACAACGTCGGACTACACTGGCTGAGAGGTGCAAAACACTTTGGGTATATTTATAACATATATGGAGATATCTGCTGACATCACAAATGTCACAAATTCAATTTCCAAACAGCTCGTTTGGAGGAAGTATGGAGGAAGGCAAGATCGTTTTATAAATATCTCTGCTATACCTCCATGGTTTGAGTTCAGGTTTTTGGGACTTTCATTAACACACAAAAAACAGAACAGTTACAACTAAATAAGAGAAGTTGGTTTTGCATAATAGGTCGCCTTTTGGAGTTGCTCTGGACAACGAGCTGAAGGTTTGTGCTTTTTGGCTTGTTACCTTACGCTCTCGACTTTCAATCTGCAGACCCTGCTTCGACTCGGTGGTGTGAAGGAGTTGGATGCAAGGTATACATGCAAGAGGGATTTGGTTTCCAATAAAAAAATCTAAGTATGCTGTTTAGAATTGAACTCAATCTAACTACTTTGTTAGCATGCATTTCAAAAAGCTAGTTTAAACCAAATTCATGCAATAATTTGTTGTTTACTCGTGCAATATAAACGTACTGAGAAAGCTCTGACAGATACTGGCAAAGTTAAAACCGCAACTTTGGATCAATGGCCCAAACAGCCGCATGGGACGCCCGTTTGGAAGTAACCGGAACCGTTTGGTTGTTTTGAAACTGTGGTGTAATTAGGGAGGCAGCTGAAAGAGTGATTGCTTGTCACCCCCAATGGTGGCCCTCCACTGCCTGAATGTCAACAGTACCTGAGACCTCCTGTCTGAGCGAGAAGCACACTCAATTAGAGACGCCCCGTCACAGCGGGAGACAAACACGCTGACACATTTACAAAGATATGAGAGAGAACGGGCAGACTTGTGCACTGGAACAGAGCATCAGCACACACCCACACACCCACACAACCGCACTCATCTTGATTCATCACAGAAGTAGCCTCATCGTCGCCCCGGGTGATTCTGATAATTAAAACACAGCTTTTCAGGACATAAAAGTCACTACAGCTTACTGAGCCTTTTCTCCGCTTCCTCTGCAGGCAGACATCACTCCAGGATAAAAGTTGGTGCAGGTAGGCAGAGGGGAGACGCTCCCACTGCTCCAGTCAGATAAATCAAAGTGTTTTGAGTCAAGGGGCAAGATACCAAAGAGGACTTTTTCTCTTAGTTTCCGTGCCAGCGACATCTGAGGCAGTTTTCTGCTCTTCATGAAAGTGTTTTCCCACTTATTTAGATTTGTATGGAGCACACGGCCATGTCCCAGTTAGCTGGGAAGAGGATGGACATGATAGCGTAGGAATCCTAATGTTGTCTTGAACTGTAAATAGTTAGACTGATTCATTTGAATGAAAAATCAATGTGTACACAACCCAGATCTGCTAGACCACTTTTAAATTCCCAGATCCATACTTTTATCGTTTTAAAAGTTCCTCCCTAGCCATCTAATTTACTGCAAACGGGTTTTGTTTTTTGCAATCCTGCCAAATGCGAGCTCGCTAGTAGATACTCGCGGGTACATCAGTTTCCCTAGATTTTGTACACTCATTCATTCATTGGCGATCACTCGAAGCCAGTATGATAGTCCTCCTGTTGGTGAGTCTGGTCCTTCAGGAGAACGCCTGTGCGGGGAATCTTTTAAAGTGGGGAAACTGGTGCACAGACAGTCACCACACTGTCCTTGCCAAAGAGAAGGCCAGGGTCCAATGGCATGGAGACCAAGACAATTAGGGGCCCATCTTTGCTGCAGCCTTCTTCCGCCTTTGTGACCGTTGTGGAGGTTCTATACATCCATCATCCACCCACTCCGCCGTTGAGGTCTTTTTTGACGAGGGGGACGCGCAGTCTCCAACGTCACTTGCTTTTCTCTCAGGGTGTGCTCCCCCTAGCCTTTTGTCTTCCCAGACTAACCCACAAAGCAGCGGGGTTTCGTACACTATAGGGCTATTCAACTGGCGGCCCGGGAATGACACCTTATCGGCCCCCGAGTTTAGTTCAAAACAAACATATTTGCAGCATATTCCTAAAAACACTAGAGTGCTTTTGTTGTATAGAGGAAGTTAAACCTCTTTCAACACCTGGGAGTACCTGGGAGTCCACTTGAACAGCAGACTGGACTGAAAGGACAACAGCAAAGCTATATACAACAAGGGCATGAGCAGACTCTTTTTCCTGAGGAAGCTTAGGTCCTTTAATGTGTGCAGCAAGCTGTTGGAGATGTTTTTTCAGTCTGTTGTGGCCAGTGCCCTGTACTTTGCAGTGGTTTGTTGGGGGGGAGCAGCACCAGCAAAAGGGACTTAAAACCGGATTGACAAACTGATCTGGAAAGCCGGCCAAACTATTGGCACACAGTTGGAGGCGTTTGTGTCAGTGAGGGACAGGAGGACGCTGGACAAACTGCTCGCCATCATGGACAATCCTGCCCACCAGACAATTGAAGGACAGCGGAGCTCATACTCCAACAGGCTCCTTCAGCTTTATTCCCACAGTGTTCGGATTCAAGAACTCCTTCATTCCGCACTCCATCCAGCTGTATAATCATACAGCAATAGATGACATCTGTGTCATGATCCTTGGTCCGGATCATGTTTTTGTGTTTTCTGTTAGTTTTGGACTCCTTCAGTTCCTGTTAGTGCACCTACTGAGTTTGTTTTGGTTGCCATGGTTGCTCATTATGCTCACCTGTCTCTGATTAGTGTTCGGCCACTCACCTGCTACCCACTAATCAGAGTTATTATTTAAGCCTGCCTTTGCCGGTCAGTAGGCCTGGCGTCATTATTTGCTACAAGCACCTGTTACGTGAGTTTTGCTTTGTCTCTAGTTGTTTGCTTCATGCCTTGCTACATGTGTCTTGTTTGTTCATGCTACAGTTAGTAAGTTTTTCTCGTCCATAGTTTATGCTAAGTGTTAGTTTAGCTTTGAGTGCGATCAGGCACGTTGTTCTGTCGGCTCGCTTTCTGTTTTGTACTCCTTTGATTTTGTGAGGAATAAATCATGTTTTTACCTGCACGCCTTGTCCGGAGTAGTCCGTCAGCATTTCTGGGAGAACGACAGTAAGCTGCAACCCCGCCGTGACAATCTGTCTATTACCTGACCGCTTCTATGTTAGCTGCCTCTCTTTGTTTATAATATGTATATATATATATATATATATATATATATATATATATATATATATATTTTTTTTTTTGCTGCAGCTGTTACATATACTGTAATATTGTACATTGTAATTGGGATTTGTTATATATTGTTTATATTATTAAAAAAATATAATATCAGTATATATTTTATATTGTATATATAATATGTAAATATTGCATATATGTTATATTTTATATTGCTACTGCGGTACATTTTTAGTCTTCTTAAAACCTGCATTATCCTTTCCATCCTCACCCTTTCCATTCTTTGAAACTGAGCTACTGTGTGAGACAATTTCCCTTGAGGATCAATAAAGTTTGTCTAAGTCTAAGTCTAAAACATTGGCAGATCCTTGCATTTACATGTCAACCTTGCTGGCAAACATAGAATACTGAGGCCAAACTACATACTGTAATTTGTACTTTGATTTATGTAACTAAGGTTTTGCTGTAGCTTGTTTACTTCAGGTGCATTCAGTAGTCATTTGGTCAACTTCTTTGGTTATACTAGTGGTGTTCCTCAAGGTTCCATTTTAGGTCCCCTCTTTTTCATAATTTGGGCTATTCAACTGACGGCCCGTGAATTCGGTCCAAAAAACTTGCGCGAGACTCACATTTTTCCTGCAGATTCTTAAAAACACTTAGAGTGCTGTCAAAGAGATGATCTTTTGACTCTTACTTTTTGCAGAAGTTCCTTAAAAACAGCAGAGTGCTCCTGTAACTCTGACAAAACAAATAGACCAAAATCAAATGTCTACTGTAGAGAACGCTGCTTCCCTAGAATACACAAAATAAGACTGATAGTGAAGGGAGAAGTCCGGCTCTACGGTCCCTACATACTTGCCAACCCTCCCGGATTTTCCGGGAGACTCCCGAAATTCAGCGCCTCTCCCGAAAACCTCCCGGGACAAATTTTCTCCCGAAAATCTCCCGAAATTCAGGCGGACTCAGGTCCTCCACAATATAAAAAAGCGTACCTGCCCAATCACGTTATAACTATAGAATGATGGAGGGCGAGTTCTTGGTTTCTTATGTGGGTTTATTGTTAGGCAGTTTCATTAACGTCCTCCCAGCGTGGCAACAACACACAACAACAGCAGTCACGTTTTTGTATACTGTAAAGCAGTTCGTCTGCCGTAAACAGCAATGTTGTGACACTCTTAAACAGGACAATACTGCCATCTAGTGCATGTAATGAAAGCACTTTTGTGCGTGCCACACAGCAATGCACCATCAGAGAGGGTGTTCAGCATGGTTCGAAAAATAGTGACAGAGAATAGAACAAGGATGGACAATTCAACCCTTAACTCAACAATGAGTAGATGAGTGTTATGTGTGTGTATATGTGTAAATAAATGAATATATATATATATATATATGTATATATATATATATATATATATATATATATATATATATATATATATATATATATATATATATATATATATATATATATATATATATATATAATAAAAAAAAAAATAAATAAATAAAAAAAAATATATATATATATATATATATATATATATATAATACAAAAAATAAAATAAATAAATAAATAAAATATATATATATATAGCTAGAATTCACTGAACGTCAAGTATTTCTTGCACCTAACAAACTAGTCCTTTTGCCAGTGTATCGTTCCGCAGACTCAGGTGCTCAAACAAGGAATCCCATATGTCGGTGACTCAGTCTTGTCGTGTTTGGAATAAACTGCGAGAGTTTAAGGGTATCTCTATGATGTCATCGCTGTCTGATTCTGTAGTTGTTTGCTACCTAACTCAGTTGCACCACAAGTCTCTGTGCTGTTTTTAATGAGTACAGCCGCCAAATAACTCACCATGGGGCCAAAGAAAGTTGCAAGGGCCATCACTTTGATAAAGAAAGCAAAAAACACGATTCATTTCAAGAAAACAGTTGGAGCTCTCCTCCTTCCTCTGTGCTCATTGCCTTTAATCTTCGGTCTTTAATAAAGATCAAAGTGATGTTTCATGTATCCACTTCAGAAACGTCACGTGTATTTTACATTGTTTTTTGCATGATAAACTACAATTATTCTCTATTAAATGTTTCTGTGTTAATATTTATTGATACAGATTAATTGTGTTTACATTATTTTCTTATGGGAAAAATGGCTTCGGTTTAAATATGATTGGGTTTTTCTTTGACCCTTTAACAAATATTATAACAACTACTGCACTTTAGTTTACTAGCTGCCAAGACCGCTCATAACAGTGTTTTTTGTTTTCTTGTGTTTTAGTATTTAGTTCCTTTCCAACCTATTTTATGTTGTAGTTTCCGTTTGTCTCCACTGAGTCACTGAGTATATTTATATAGCACGTTTCCTCTACAAACTCAAAGAAGTGGGTGAAGTGTCTTGCTCAAGGACACAACTGCCGTAACTAGGATGCCGGAAGCCGGATTCGAACCAGGAGCCAGGAACCAGGAGGATTTATCCCGCTCCAATACCTGTGTGCTTTTTACGTCTGCCTCGGTTCCTGTTTGGCTTTTGTTTAGTTGTTTGACTCACCTGTGGATATTTTCTCCCTTTTTCATCGTTAAAATATTCCACCTGCGCGCCGCCTCTCGTCTCTGCATCCTGGGGTCACACCAAGCTCACGCCGTGATACTAACCAAGAAACAATCAAAAGAAGATCGGAAAGGTGTTAATCATACAGTATTTTGGTATTATTCTTGTTAAAGGTCCTGGTTAGCGCCTTGCATCAGTGTGTGAATGTGTGTGTGAATGGGTGAATGTGGAAATAGTGTCAAAGCGCTTTGAGTTCCTTAAAAAAGGTAGAAAGCGCTATACAAGTATGTATAACCCATTTGGATGGGTGGCCAAATACTTTTGGCAATATAGTGTATCATCTATTGCTGCATGGCGAGTGATCATACAGCTGGAATATAATGGAACTAGGGATGCCGATAAATGCGTTAAAATGTAATATCGGAAATTATCGGTATCGTTTTTGTTTTATTATTGGTATCGTTTTTTTTATTTATTTTTTTTTATTTTTTTTATTAAATCAACATAAAAAACACAAGATACACTTACAATTAGTGCACCAACCCAAAAAACCTCCCTCCCCATTCACACTCATTCACACAAAAGGGTTGTTTCTTTCTGTTATTAATATATATATATATATATATATATATATATATATATATATATATATATATATATATATATATATATATATATATATATATATATGTATATATATATATATATATATATATATATATATATATATATATATATATATATATATATATATATATATATATATAATTTTGCATTTCCTTTGGAAATCAAGGTCCCAGAGTCTGGAGGAAGACAGGAGAGGCACAGGATCCACGTTGCCTGAAGTCTAGTGTAAAGTTTCCACCATCAGTGATGGTTTAGGGTGCCATGTCATCTGCTGGTGTCGGTCCACTCTGTTTCCTGAGATCCAGGGTCAACGCAGCCGTCTACCAGCAAGTTTTAGAGCACTTCATGCTTCCTGCTGCTGACCTGCTCTATGGAGATGGAGATTTCAAGTTCCAACAGGACTTGGCGCCTGCACACAGCGCAAAATCTACCCGTGCCTGGTTTACGGACCATGGTATTTCTGTTCTAAATTGGCCCGCCAACTCCCCTGACCTTAGCCCCATAGAAAATCTGTGGGGTATTGTGAAAAGGAAGATGCAGAATGCCAGACCCAAAAACGCAGAAGAGTTGAAGGCCACTATCAGAGCAACCTGGGCTCTCATAACACCTGAGCAGTGCCGGAAACTCATCGACTCCATGCCACGCCGCATTAACGCAGTAATTGAGGCAAAAGGAGCTCCAACCAAGTATTGAGTATTGTACATGCTCATATTTTTCATTTTCATACTTTTCAGTTGGCCAACATTTCTAAAAATCCCTTTTTTGTATTAGCCTTAAGTAATATTCTAATTTTGTGACACACGGAATTTTGGATTTTCATTTGTTGCCACTTCAAATCATCAAAATTAAATGAAATAAACATTTCAGTCTGTGTGCAATGAATAAATATAATGTACAAGTTACACCTTTTGAATGCAATTACTGAAATAAATCAAGTTTTTCAAAATATTCTAATTTACTGGCTTTTACTTGTATATCAATATATATCAATACAGTCTGCAAGGGATACAGTCGGTAAGCACACATGATTGTGCGTGCTGCTGGTCCACTAATAGTACTAACCTTTAAAAGTTAATTTTACTAATTTTCATTAATTACTAGTTTCTATGTAACGGTTTTTATATTGTTTTACTTTCTTTTTTCCATCCATCCATTTTCTACTGCTTATTCCCTTCGGGGTCACGGGGGGCGCTCGAGTCTATCTCAGCTACAATCGTTTTTTTAATCAAGAAAATGTTTTTAATTAATTTATCTTATTTTATTAATTTTTTTAAAGGGGAACATTATCACAATTTCAGAATTGTTAAAACCATTAAAAATCAGTTCCCAGTGGCTTGTTATATTTTTCAAAGTTTTTTTCAAAATTTTACCCATCACGCAATATCCCTAAAAAAAGCTTCAAAGTGCCTGATTTTAACCATCGTTATATACACCCGCCCATTTTCCTGTGACGTCACATAGTGATGCCAACACAAACAAACATGGCGCATAGAACAGCAAGCTATAGCGACATTAGCTCGGATTCAGACTCGGATTTCAGCGGTTTAAGCGATTCAACAGATTACGAATGTATTGAAACGGATGGTTGTAGTGTGGAGGCAAGTAGCGAAAACGAAATTGAAGAAGAAACTGAAGCTATTGAGCCATATCGGTTTGAACCGTATGCAAGCGAAACCGACTAAAACGACACGACAGCCAGCGACACGGGAGAAAACGAGGACGAATTCGGCGATCGCCTTCTAACCAACGATTGGTATGTGTTTGTTTGGCATTAAAGGAAACTAACAACTATGAACTAGGTTTGCAGCATATGAAATACATTTGGCAACAACATGCACTTTGAGAGTGCAGACAGCCCAATTTTCATCAATTAATATATTCTGTAGACATACCCTCATCCGCTTTCTTTTCCTGAAAGCTGATCTGTCCAGTTTTGGAGTTGATGTCAGCAGGCCAGGGAAGCTAGGGTTGATAGGGGGTTTAGCTCGCTCGTCTGCGGGAACAAACTGCCGCCATTGCTTGCCGTGCTACCGAGGCCCTTTGTCCCTGAATTGCTCACACACTCCGGCAGATTCAATGGGGGTCTGGCGGCAGATTTCTTTGACTTTATCGTTGGAAATGCATCTGCTTTGAGTGCCGCAGGATATCCACACATTCTTGCCATCTCTGTCGTAGCATAGCTTTCGTCGGTAAAGTGTGCGGAACAAACGTCCAATTTCTTGCCACTTTCGCATCTTTGGGCCACTGGTGCAACTTGAATCCGTCCCTGTTCGTGTTGTTACACCCTCCGACAACACACCGACGAGGCATGATGTCTCCAAGGTACGGAAAACAGTCGAAAAAACGGTAAATAACAGAGCTGATTTGACTCGGTGTTTGAGAAAATGGCGGATTGCTTCCCGATGTGACGCCACGTTGTGACGTCATCGCTCCGAGAGGGAATATTAGAAAGGCGTTTAATTCGCCAAAATTCACCCATTTAGAGTTCGGAAATCGGTAAAAAAAAAAAAAGGTCTTTTTTCTGCAACATCAAAGTTGCAGAAAAATCGTCGACTTCAGGAGGAGCAGCACCGACCCTGCGCCCCTCTACATCAACGGCGAGTGTGTAGAGAGGGTCCACACCTTCAGGTACCTTGGAGTCCACATCTCTAATGACTTCTCCTGGACAGTCAACACCACATCAATCATCAAGAAGGCTCAGCAGCGGCTACACTTCCTTAGAGTCATCGGGAAGTACAACCTGAAGCCTGACCTGCTGCTGACCTTCTACCGCTCGTCCATCGAGAGCCTGCTGACCTACTGTATTACGGTATGGTACGGCAGCTGCACTGCAGCAGACAGGGAGAGGCTGCAAAGAGTGGTCAAGACGGCTCAGAAGATCATCGGCCGCCCTCTCCCCTCTCTGACGGACATCTACACCTCCCGCTGCCTCAACAGAGCCAGTGCCATCATCAAGGACAGCACCCACCCTGGCTCTGACCTGTTCCACCTGCTGCCCTCTGGGAAGCGCTACAGGTGCATTAAAACCAAAACAAACAGGCTAAAGAACAGCTTATTCCCCAGGGCCATAACCATCCTGAACGGACTGCCCCATTGTCCCTCATAACTGCCTTCTCTTCGGTGCAATAACCCATTCCACCAACCACCCTGTTTTTGTTTTGGTTTTTTTCATGTATATATTCATTTCACACCATATTCATTGCACTTCTACATTTTTTATATTTTTTTATATATTTGCACATTGTTTTTCTAGCATGCACACATCGCACTGTATGGAATGGCCTCAATCTCGTTACCTTGCGTAATGACAATAAAGCTGATTCTGATTCTGATTCTGATTCTATATATTGACGCTTACATAGGTCTGGTGATAATGTTCCCCTTTAAAAAGTACCTTATCTTCACCATACCTGGTTGTCCAAATTAGGCATAATAATGTGTTAATTCCACGACTGCATATATCGGTTGATATCGGTATGGGTAATTAAAGAGTTGGACAATATCGGAATATCGGACATCGGCAACAAGCCATTATCGGACATCCCTAAATGGAACCATGTATAAAAGATGAAATTGATCGATAAACAGAATGTGCTCACACATTTTCATTCAAAATAACCTGTCTCTTTACAAATATTGGTTTCATGTTGTCCTTTTTCACTAATTGTCACTTTAAAAAAAAAAAAAAATCCATTGAGTATAGTGTTCCCCCTAAATAATGCATATTTTAAATTTTTCATTGATGATGGACGTGTGTCTGCGTTGTAAATGTATTACATAGAAATGATGGGATGAAGTATTTAGCGATGAATTAGGAATCAGTGCAATGTCTCCCACAGTTTCTGACGTCCTGTTCATTATCATTTTCATTGACAAATGATGCGGTTCCTCCGGACCATCTGCTTGTCTGCAGGCGTCTCGACGCTGTTATCCGCGGTGACGTCTATGATGAAACGAGCGGTTCCCAGCAGCCGGGCAGGAACTGATGAATGGGTGAGCTTGTTAAAAAAGCTCACAGGAGGATTTCACCTGAAACCTCCGACACAAACTGAATGACCGTTCTTTTTGTTCTTCTCTGATTCATGCAGAGGTTCAGTGGCTGCTCGTCTTCCATCTTGTGCAGGGCATCAGAGCGATACCATCATAAAACTGTAGAGTCGCAAGTAAACTGTGAAATAGTTCCCAGGGTTCATTGCACCCAGAGAAATGAGCACCTTATGAATTTGTCACGGCCAGGGCGCATTCCAATGCGCCCTCATCCTTGCGCTCTGCTTGTCGCACCTCGGGACACGCCCACGCCCTGCAGCAGCCGCCAGCTGCAATCATTCAACGGCAATCAGCGCACCTGCCGGTGACGAGCGAGCTGCCTTCATAAGCCCGCACAACCTGCCATGCCGAGCCGGAATATAACCTTCTGTTTGGGTACCGCAAGCTCATCTCCAGCTTACTAGTTACCTTCTGTCCTGATCACTGTGTTTTCCCCTGTGTTGATTGTCGTGTTCTCCCTCACCCCGGAGTTCCCTGTGTGCATCCCCGAGTCAAGCGGGTGCGTCTTCTGCTCCTGGATCTTCCCTGCCTCCCTCGTGCTTCCTGGTTCTCGACTCCTCGCTTGCCCCCGGACTACGACGACTCGTTCCTGCCTCTTGACCCCAGGACAACCTTGCCTGCCTTGCCCTTGTCGGACAGCACCGCTCCTCTCAACACGCACCTCCAACATGGAAACACGGTAAAATGCTCCAGTTAAATACTACACATCGTCTTACACCAGGGGTCGGCAACCTGCGGCTCCGGAGCCGCATGTGGCTCTTTGATCACTCTGATGCGGCTCAGCAGCTTACTTGCCGACCCCCCGATTTTCCCGGGAGACTTCCGCATTTCAGTGCCTCTCACAGAAATTAATGATTAATATTCTCCGATTTTCACCCTTACAATATTATTAAGGGCGTACCATGATGGTACAGCATTTAGCACCCTCTACAATCTGTATTAACAGTGTGCCAGCCCAGCCTCTTGATATATGCATTTTCTGCTTGCACACGCAAGAGACAGAAAGGCATACTTGGTCAACAGCCACACAGGTTACACTGACGGTGACCATATAAAACAACTTTAACACTCTTACTAATAATGCACCACACTTTGAACCAAAACCAAACAAGAATGACAAACACATTTCGGGAGAACATCTGCACCTTAACACAACATAAACACAACAGAACAAATACCCAGAATCCCATGCAGCTCTGAATCTTCCGGGCTACATTATACACCCCTGCTACCACCTCTTTTTGAACTATTTTATGGAACTATTTTTCAACTATTTTATGAACTCTTTTTGAACTGACCTTTCCCGTGAATTGTTTCCGACCTTTTCTGTGAACTTTTTGCGACCTTTGTCCTTTGGAAATAGTGGTGGCCATCTGGTCGGGGAGGGTCCAAAATAAAAGAAGGAGGCGTGCAATCTTTTGGCAGAGCGTGTTGGAGACTGTACAAGGGTCAATGTGTCCAGGCGTGTCTCCTCAATTGAATCCAAATGTAATGCTGTCTCTGTTGAATTATTTGTGTCTTGTCTTGTTTAATAGATGTCATCAGTGTTTGAACCTGACAATATCGGCACCTCCCAGAGTGCACTTAAGCTTCGGCGTGCTAAAACTAGGTTCTGTTGTTTTGATCCCATGGAGCATTTGGAAAGTGGAGGTAAAGGAGTGTCTCATTGGGCACAGCAAGATAGTGATAGTACACGCAAAAACCTCATTTAAATAGGGTGGGTGTGCGCCACTCTTGCACTTGTTATCAATTGTGCACACAGTCTTAGTAAATCACATGCAACACACCCATTAATAATATGTGTGCTTGATATTTGGATCATAGTAGATAATGTGATTCTCTGTAAATATTGTACTTACTACACACCTGCTGTTTTATGTAAGGTGCATCTTAGTTTTGATAGCCAAATTCGGAGTGACATAACATACAACGTAACATACAACCCAGGTTTTGAAATATGGTACCGTTTTAATTTACGTGAATCGGTACTTGGTAGTATCGACGGAAGTCAATTGTTGAAGTAAAAATATCAAATCCTGTACCCATCCCGATACACCAGACCTGGGCAAATTAAGGCCCGGGGGCCACATGCGGCCCGTTAAGCTTTTCAATCTGGCCCGCCTGACATTCCTAAAAATTTTTTTTAGATATTTAAGATGGAAAGTGTAGCCGCCATTATGATGTGCAGTCATGTTTTCTAACGACCTAGTCTTGAACTATACAAAGTATTTCAATGGTTGGAGTCTGCGCTTATGGATGATATACTAGTTACTTTGGTCATCTAATTAGTTACTATGGTCATCTAATTAGTTACTATGGTAATCTACGTCACAGCAGCTCAGACGAGGCACCAAACAGTGTGGGCGGGAAGCGTTTCCTCAGACGCGGAAGGAGATTTTCACAACAAAGTTCTAAAGCTTAGTGATATATGAGATATATCAGATTGTAGGTGGGTTTATTTTGTACCCTTCGCGTTCATATTTCACTGTTTGTTGCATTTTTGTTGCGTTTCACTTGATTCTAAAATATGTCGATCGAAAGGGGCTGTGACATTCATATTTTGTCAATATTCAGTGTTTTATCGTTCATAGAAAAATTTAAAATTCCATTACGTTTTTTAAGGCTGTTATAATGTTTTAAGCATTCAATCAGACATTATTGTGAGGTTTTGTATTAGTGTTCCTAAAAATAGATATACTGGCTCCCAGACACATTTTTTTTCTCTAAATGTGGCCCCCAATTGCCCAGGCCTGCGATACACAATACACACCCCTTTGATGGCGTTGTCTTCTTTCTTTAAATGGATTATTAAAACTGAAAATTTGACACTGTTGGAAAGGCACTACTCTAACAATATGTTTATATTATTTTAGAGAAGGGGTAAGTGTCATCCCGATTTAAAGGACCACGTATCACACATTAAATTAAGATATCTAAAAAAGAATAATAGAATTCTGTCTGCATATTAATTATTTTCATCCTGTGATGCTTAATACATGTTTTGTTTTAACTTTGGTGCCCAAGATATGACTTAAATTATGCACTGATAAGCAGCGCAGACAGTACGATGGGAGATAAAAGTGATTTATGCCTCATATCTTTCACTGTATTATGAATTCTGTATAATAGTTCCGAGATGAACTGAACTGCATATTATAGGACACATGTGGAAACCCAGTGATAACTCATAAGTTCAAATAAGCAATATATTATTTGAGATCAATGATATAACATTAGCATAATTCCATATAGAGCAGATATATGTCATGCCGACACAATGAGTCAAAGAACACATACATAAATGTACAACTCCGACCCGCTACACTCGGACCTGGCGGAGAGAATGAGCACGTTCAGTGGAAGGCTCAGACTCCCAAAATGCAACACGGAACGACACAGGAAGTCCTTCATACTGACAGCCATCAGACTGTATAATGCATATGTTCCTTTTTGACTGTACTTGAATGTATAATAGACTGTATTTATATTATTCACATGTGAATAATGCTATATAATAGAATGTATTTATATTATTCACATGTGAATAATGCTGTATAATAGACTGTATTTATATTATTCACATGTGAATAACGCTGTATAATAGACTGTATTTATATTATTCACATGTGAATAATACTGTATAATAGACTGTATTTATATTATTCACATGTGAATAATGCTGTATAATAGACTGTATTTATATTATTCACATGTGAATAATGCTGTATAATAGACTGTATTTATATTATTCACATGTGAATAATGCTGTATAATAGACTGCATTTATATTATTCACATGTGAATAACGCTGTATAATAGACTGCATTTATATTATTCACATGTGAATAACGCTGTATAATAGACTATTTATATTATTCACATGTGAATAATGCCGTGACCCCCAAAATGCAACACGGAAAGACACAGGAAGTCCTTCATACAGACAGACATCAGACTAACGCATATGTTCTTTTTTGACTGTACTTGAATGTATAATAGACTGTATTTATAGTATTTCCATGCAAATAATGCTGTATAATAGACTGTATTTATATTATTCACATGTGAATAATACTGTATAATAGACTGTATTCATATTATTCACATGTGAATAATGCTGTATAATAGACTGTATTTATATTATTCACATGTGAATAACGCTGTATAATAGACTGCATTTATACTATTCACATGTGAATAATGCTGTATAATAGACTGTATTTATATTATTCACATGTGAATAATGCTGTATAATAGACTGTATTTATATTATTCACATGTGAATAACGCTGTATAATAGACTGTATTTATATTATTTACATGTGAATAACACTGTATAATAGACTGTATTTATAGTATTCACATGTGAATAATGCTCTATAATAGACTGCATTTATATTATTCACATGTGAATAATGCTGTGACTCCCAAAATGCAACACAGAACGACACAGGAAGTCCTTCATACCGACAGCCATCAGACTGTATAACGCATATGTTCCTTTTTGACTGTACTTGAATGTATAATAGACTGTATTTATATTATTCACACGTGAATAATACTGTATAACATACTGTATTTATATTATTCACATGTGAATAATGCTGTATAATAGACTGTATTTATATTATTCACATGTGAATAATGCTGGATAATAGACTGTATTTATATTATTCACATGTGAATAATGCTGTATAATAGACTGTATTTATATTATTCACATGTGAATAATGCTGTATAATAGACTGTATTTATATTATTCACATGTGAATAATGCTGTATAATAGACTGCATTTATATTATTCACATGTGAATAACGCTGTATAATAGACTGCATTTATATTATTCACATGTGAATAACGCTGTATAATAGACTATTTATATTATTCACATGTGAATAATGCCGTGACCCCCAAAATGCAACACGGAAAGACACAGGAAGTCCTTCATACAGACAGCCATCAGACTAACGCATATGTTCTTTTTTGACTGTACTTGAATGTATAATAGACTGTATTTGTATTATTCACATGTGAATAATGCTGTATAATAGACTGTATTTATATTATTCACATGTGAATAACGCTGTATAATAGACTGTATTTATATTATTCATATGTCAATAATACTGTATAATAGACTGTATTTATATTATTCACATGTGAATAATGCCGTGACCCCCAAAATGCAACACAGAACGACACAGGAAGGCCTTCATACCGACAGCTATCAGACTGTATAACGCATATGTTCCTTTTTGACTGTACTTGAATGTATAATAGACTGTATTTATATTATTCACATGTGAATAATGCTTTATAATAGACTGTATTTATATTATTCACATGTGAATAACGCTGTATAATAGACTGCGTTTATATTATTCACATGTGAATAACGCTGTATAATAGACTGTATTTATATTATTCACATGTGAATAATGCTGTATAATAGACTGTATTTATATTTTTCACATGTGAATAATGCTGTATAATAGACTGTATTTATATTATTCACATGTGAATAATGCTGTATAATAGACTGTATTTATATTATTCACATGTGAATAACGCTGTATAATAGACTGTATTTATATTATTCACATGTGAATAATACTGTATAATAGACTGTATTTATATTATTCACATGTGAATAATGCCGTGACCCCCAAAATGCAACACGGAACGACACAGGAAGTCCTTCATACCGACAGCTATCAGACTGTATAACGCATATGTTCCTTTTTGACTGTACTTGAATGTATAATAGACTGTATTTATATTATTCACATGTGAATAATGCTGTATAATAGACTGTATTTATATTATTCACATGTGAATAATGCCGTGACCCCCAAAATGCAACACGGAACGACACAGGAAGTCCTTCATACCGACAGCTATCAGACTGTATAACGCATATGTTCCTTTTTGACTGTACTTGAATGTATAATAGACTGTATTTGTATTATTCACATGTGAATAACGCTGTATAATAGACTGTATTTATATTATTCGCATGTGAATAATGCTGTATATAAGACAGTATTTATATTATTCACATGTGAATAACGCCGTATAATAGACTGTATTTATATTATTTACATGTGAATAACACTGTATAATAGACTGTATTTATAGTATTCACATGTGAATAATGTCGTGACCCCCAAAATGCAACACGGAACGACACAGGAAGTCCTTCATACCGACAGCTATCAGACTGTATAACGCATATGTTCCTTTTTGACTGTACTTGAATGTACAATAGACTGTATTTATATTATTCACATGTGAATAATGCTGTATAATAGACTGTATTTATATTATTCACATGTGAATAATGCTGTATAATAGACTGTATTTATATTATTCACATATGAATAATGCTGTATAATAGACTGTATTTATATTATTCACATGTGAATAATACTGTATAATAGACTGTATTTATATTATTCACATGTGAATAACGCTGTATAATAGACTGCATTTATACTATTCACATGTGAATAATGCTGTATAATAGACTGTATTTATATTATTCACATGTGAATAATGCTGTATAATAGACTGTATTTATATTATTCACATGTGAATAACGCTGTATAATAGACTGTATTTATATTATTTACATGTGAATAACACTGTATAATAGACTGTATTTATAGTATTCACATGTGAATAATGCTCTATAATAGACTGCATTTATATTATTCACATGTGAATAATGCTGTGACTCCCAAAATGCAACACAGAACGACACAGGAAGTCCTTCATACCGACAGCCATCAGACTGTATAACGCATATGTTACTTTTTGACTGTACTTGAATGTATAATAGACTGTATTTATATTATTCACATGTGAATAATGCTGTATAATAGACTGTATTTATATTATTCACATGTGAATAATGCTGGATAATAGACTGCATTTATATTATTCACATGTGAATAATGCTGTATAATAGACTGTATTTATATTATTCACATGTGAATAATGCTGTATAATAGACTGTATTTATATTATTCACATGTGAATAATGCTGTATAATAGACTGTATTTATATTTTTCACATGTGAATAATGCTGTATAATAGACTGTATTTATATTATTCACATGTGAATAATGCTGTATAATAGACTGTATTTATATTATTCACATGTGAATAACGCTGTATAATAGACTGTATTTATATTATTCACATGTGAATAATACTGTATAATAGACTGTATTTATATTATTCACATGTGATAATGCCGTGACCCCCAAAATGCAACACGGAACGACACAGGAAGTCCTTCATACCGACAGCTATCAGACTGTATAACGCATATGTTCCTTTTTGACTGTACTTGAATGTATAATAGACTGTATTTATATTATTCACATGTGAATAATGCTGTATAATAGACTGTATTTATATTATTCACATGTGAATAATGCCGTGACCCCCAAAATGCAACACGGAACGACACAGGAAGTCCTTCATACCGACAGCTATCAGACTGTATAACGCATATGTTCCTTTTTGACTGTACTTGAATGTATAATAGACTGTATTTGTATTATTCACATGTGAATAACGCTGTATAATAGACTGTATTTATATTATTCGCATGTGAATAATGCTGTATATAAGACAGTATTTATATTATTCACATGTGAATAACGCTGTATAATAGACTGTATTTATATTATTCACATGTGAATAATACTGTATAATAGACTGTATTTATATTATTCACATGTGAATAATGCCGTGACCCCCAAAATGCAACACGGAACGACACAGGAAGTCCTTCATACCGACAGCCATCAGACTAACGCATATGTTCCTTTTTGACTGTACTTGAATGTATAATAATAATTTTATTATTCACATGTGAATAACGCTGTATAATAGACTGTATTTATATTATTCACATGTGAATAACGCTGTATAATAGACTGTATTTTTATTATTCATATGTCAATAATACTGTATAATAGACTGTATTTATATTATTCACATGTGAATAATGCTGTATAATAGACTGTATTTATATTATTCACATGTGAATAACGCTGTATAATAGACTGTATTTTTATTATTCATATGTCAATAATACTGTATAATAGACTGTATTTATATTATTCACATGTGAATAATGCCGTGACCCCCAAAATGCAACACAGAACGACACAGGAAGTCCTTCATACCGACAGCTATCAGACTGTATAACGCATATGTTCCTTTTTGACTGTACTTGAATGTATAATAGACTGTATTTATATTATTCACATGTGAATAATGCTGTATAATAGACTGTATTTATATTATTCACATGTGAATAGTGCTGTATAATAGACTGTATTTATATTATTCACAGGTGAATAATGCTGTATAATAGACTGTATTTATATTATTCACATGTGAATAGTGCGGTATAATAGACTGTATTTATATTATTCACATGTGAATAATGCTGTATAATAGACTGTATTTATATTATTCACATGTGAATAATGCTGTATAATAGACTGCATTTATATTATTCACATGTGAATAATGCTGTATAATAGACTGTATTTTTATTATTCACATATGAATAATGCTGTATAATAGACTGTATTTTTATTATTCACATGTGAATAATGCTGTATAATAGACTATATTTTTATTATTCACATGTGAATAATGCTGTATAATAGACTGTATTTATATTATTCACATGTGAATAATGCTTTTTAATAGACTGTATTTATATTATTCACATGTGAATAATGCTGTATAATAGACTGTATTTATATTATTCACATGTGAATAATGCTGTATAATAGACTGTATTTATATTATTCACATGTGAATAATGCTGTATAATAGACTGTATTTATATTTTTCACATGTGAATAATGCTGTATAATAGACTGTATTTATATTATTCACATGTGAATAATGCTGTATAATAGACTGTATTTATATTATTCACATGTGAATAACGCTGTATAATAGACTGTATTTATATTATTCACATGTGAATAATACTGTATAATAGACTGTATTTATATTATTCACATGTGAATAATGCCGTGACCCCCAAAATGCAACACGGAACGACACAGGAAGTCCTTCATACCGACAGCTATCAGACTGTATAACGCATATGTTCCTTTTTGACTGTACTTGAATGTATAATAGACTGTATTTATATTATTCACATGTGAATAATGCTGTATAATAGACTGTATTTATATTATTCACATGTGAATAATGCCGTGACCCCCAAAATGCAACACGGAACGACACAGGAAGTCCTTCATACCGACAGCTATCAGACTGTATAACGCATATGTTCCTTTTTGACTGTACTTGAATGTATAATAGACTGTATTTGTATTATTCACATGTGAATAACGCTGTATAATAGACTGTATTTATATTATTCGCATGTGAATAATGCTGTATATAAGACAGTATTTATATTATTCACATGTGAATAACGCCGTATAATAGACTGTATTTATATTATTCACATGTGAATAATACTGTATAATAGACTGTATTAATAGTATTCACATGTGAATAATGCCGTGACCCCCAAAATGCAACACAGAACGACACAGGAAGTCCTTCATACCGACAGCTATCAGACTGTATAACGCATATGTTCCTTTTTGACTGTACTTGAATGTACAATAGACTGTATTTATATTATTCACATGTGAATAATGCTGTATAATAGACTGTATTTATATTATTCACATGTGAATAATGCTGTATAATAGACTGTATTTATATTATTCACATATGAATAATGCTGTATAATAGACTGTATTTATATTATTCACATGTGAATAATGCTGTATAATAGACTGTATTTATATTATTCACATGTGAATAATGCTGTATAATAGACTGCATTTATATTATTCACATGTGAATAACGCTGTATAATAGACTGCATTTATATTATTCACATGTGAATAACGCTGTATAATAGACTATTTATATTATTCACATGTGAATAATGCCGTGACCCCCAAAATGCAACACGGAAAGACACAGGAAGTCCTTCATACAGACAGCCATCAGACTAACGCATATGTTCTTTTTTGACTGTACTTGAATGTATAATAGACTGTATTTGTATTATTCACATGTGAATACTGCTGTATAATAGACTGTATTCATATTATTCACATGTGAATAATGCTGTTACTCCCAAAATGCAACACGGAACGACACAGGAAGTCCTTCATACCGACAGCCATCAGACTGTATAATGCATATGTTCCTTTTTGACTGTACTTGAATGTATAATAGACTGTATTTATAGTATTTCCATGCAAATAATGCTGTATAATAGACTGTATTTATATTATTCACATGTGAATAATGCTGTATAATAGACTGTATTTATATTATTCACATGTGAATAATGCTGTATAATAGACTGTATTTATATTATTCACATGTGAATAACGCTGTATAATAGACTGTATTTATATTATTCACATGTGAATAATACTGTATAATAGACTGTATTTATATTATTCACATGTGAATAATGCCGTGACCCCCAAAATGCAACACGGAACGACACAGGAAGTCCTTCATACCGACAGCTATCAGACTGTATAACGCATATGTTCCTTTTTGACTGTACTTGAATGTATAATAGACTGTATTTATATTATTCACATGTGAATAATGCTGTATAATAGACTGTATTTATATTATTCACATGTGAATAACGCTGTATAATAGACTGTATTTATATTATTCACATGTGAATAATACTGTATAATAGACTGTATTTATATTATTCACATGTGAATAATGCCGTGACCCCCAAAATGCAACACGGAACGACACAGGAAGTCCTTCATACCGACAGCTATCAGACTGTATAACGCATATGTTCCTTTTTGACTGTACTTGAATGTATAATAGACTGTATTTGTATTATTCACATGTGAATAACGCTGTATAATAGACTGTATTTATATTATTCGCATGTGAATAATGCTGTATAAAAGACAGTATTTATATTATTCACATGTGAATAACGCCGTATAATAGACTGTATTTATATTATTTACATGTGAATAACACTGTATAATAGACTGTATTTATAGTATTCACATGTGAATAATGCCGTGACCCCCAAAATGCAACACGGAACGACACAGGAAGTCCTTCATACCGACAGCTATCAGACTGTAAAACGCATATGTTCCTTTTTGACTGTACTTGAATGTACAATAGACTGTATTTATATTATTCACATGTGAATAATGCTGTATAATAGACTGTATTTATATTATTCACATGTGAATAATGCTGTATAATAGACTGTATTTATATTATTCACATATGAATAATGCTGTATAATAGACTGTATTTATATTATTCACATGTGAATAATACTGTATAATAGACTGTATTCATATTATTCACATGTGAATAATGCTGTATAATAGACTGTATTTATATTATTCACATGTGAATAATGCTGTGACTCCCAAAATGCAACACAAAACTATTGTTTTAACTGTAGGGGTAAACATTTAGTTGATTTAAATCAGGCTGATGAAGCACGTGGCGTGGTATCATGTGTAAGTAAACAAAGCAAATCCGGTCATAATTTTTTTTTTCTTGAAGTAATTAAAATACAAAGAATGGGAGGGGACGGACTTGAAGTCTACTTGTCAAAGGTTTTCAGATGTAATTTCACCTCGTTGACACAAATGGATGCTCATTCTGGAGAGTCAGGATTAAAGAATCATATACAGGCATATACCGGGCAGCTATATGGGGGCCTGTGTCAAATACCATCTGATACTAGGGTCAGGGAAGCACGGTTAGCAGAAGCTGAATGACATTTAAGTGTGTGTGTGAGTGTGTGTGAGTGTGTGTGTGTGTGTGTACATTGCTCACCAGGGATGCGTTGTTGCTTGCTACAAAAAAAACTTCTTGTTCTGCAAGGCTGTCGTCTTTTCCGTGAGTCGAGTCAAGTCAGTGCCGTCGCCTGGTTGTTGGACGACAAAACTTGGGACGTTCCGCGCTGTTGTCGTTCAGCTGCCGTTTACGTATCTGAAATGGCAGGACTGAGTTTATTTGCGTCTGCTCTTCTAGAAGGACAGGATAAACCGTTTGTGTTACGCTTCACGACAACTTCTTTTTGTCACGTGATCGTGCGCGGATTCGCGAAATCTCGTAAAACTCTGCGCTACTTTTTGCAGAGCCACAACAAAGGGGCTGTGGGGATTGGCCATGGCGGCGCCGTTCCGCATCCACTAGAAAGGAGATGTTACGCAACACGCCTACTAATCGTACACACAATTGTATACTTTGCACACGCTGTTTAGCGTGTGGTATTTGGATCTTAGCAGATCAGGCCCTTACTACACAATATTAAATATTTATTTTATATTTATATTTCTGTCTTACCTCTGGTGGGGGCTGTCGCATTTTTTTCCGCTCCCTTCTTCTCCTAGCTTGCTCTCTTTGCTTTGTCTTGTCTTAGCTTTTTTGAAGCCTCTTTCTTTGCGCTGTCCTCCAAATGTAAACATCAGACATGGAAATGATCAGCTGGACTCTAGACGCAATTGACAAAATCTTTTCGACGAGGAAAAGAGGTTCGGGGGAGCCTGGCTGCTCTGATGGAACCATTGCTGCGGGGAACGTGAGAGATTCCTAGGATAAATGGAGAATCATGTGCCTCTCAGTCCTTTCCATCAAGGACGTGGAAGACATCTACTTATTTGGAACCGTGATCGTGGGGCACCTGCTGATTGGGCTGGGCATTGCTCTGGTGTATCGTCAAATTTGTAAGACGATGGCAGCCACTCAAGGAGCCCAAAGGCTGTTCGTTGCAATGGAAGGTTTGGGCCGGGCTGTGGGATCACAGACTGGGGTGATTTCTGAACTGAATCGCAAGATGGATCACATCATGGAGAAGCTTGAAAAGGAAAAATTGAATATGAGAGCAGCCAGCATGGACAAATAGAACAGACACGTCATTGTATTGTCTGCTCGCGGAAAACAAACATCCTAATCTACGATTTGACTCCCTCGAATGGCCTTGACGCTGTGAACAACAGGAACAGGCTGTTCTGAAAACACCCCCAAGGACACCTCAATGATGGACGCTTTTGAACTCCCTCCCTCCTCAACGACACCTGGAGTCGAACTTTTGCTTGCATGCAGAACGGCCTAAGTCTATGAACATTACATCATCACACCCAAGACAATGGGCACGCCTTCACCACCGCTTGTTTCCCCTCGGGGTGATGGACGGCTGGCAGCGCTTCATAGCAGCAGTCAACCTCCAGGGTCCCAACTCCCCGCCCCTTTTGTTGCGAGTTGTTGTGATTAAATGTAACGTGTTTATGTGTGCATGGCATGGAGGTTTTTTCCCACTCCAGACTAGGCCCCCTTAGGAGCCCAGTCTAGATTGTATTTTTTTATCCATTTTCTTCCCCAGCGTTTTACCTTTTTCTTATCTTTTACAGGGCGCCTTGTGGCGACCCATCAGCGTTCCTGTTCTGTAGCCCTGTACACTGTTTGTTTGTCTAATCTTGAGCGGGTTTGTGTTGAAAACAAAGTTTCGTTGTACTTGTGCAATGACAATAAAGTCCTATCCTATCCTTTCCTATCCTATCCTAAATTGCCTCCAGTCTTCTGTAGGGGACGTCAGCAGGCTGATTCAGACACGCCCGAATTTTGGAGTTTAAAGGGGGCGTTCCAAAATGTGCTGAAAACTTGTTCGAAAACAAACCTAAAATCACGACTGTGTCTATTCTGGGGGAAATTTTACCTGCAGACATCATTTTTAGTTCCAGAACTAAGAAATAAGTGACAGTGTTGACAGCATGAGAAGGGATCTTTTTGCTTTTCACAGATTTGTGTACATTTAAATTTTGTCCGCAGACACCATCAAAAAATATATTCTTCTGCAATTACGTCCGAAAGAGTTCATTCAAAAGTTCCAAGTGGTCCCTGAATTATTTCAGCTGTGAAGGGAACCTTTTTATTCAGATAGAAACACAGGGGAATATTTGAAAATACACCATATTGCCAAAAGTATTTGGCCACCCATCCAAATGATCAGAATCAGGTGTCCTAATCACAGGTGTATCAAATCAAGCACTTAGACATGGAGACTGTTTCTACAAACATTTGTGAAAGAATGGGCCCCTCTCAGTGATTTCCAGCGTGGAACTGTCATAGGATGCCATCCGTGCAACAAATCCAGTCGTGAAATTCCCTCGCTCCTAAATATTCCAAAGTCAACTTGTCGGCTTTATTATAAGAAAATGGAAGAGTTTGGGAACAACAGCAACTCAGTCACCAAGTGGTAGGCCACGTAAACTGACAGAGAGGCGTCAGCGGATGCTGAAGCGCGTCAGTTGCTACAGAGCTCCAAACTTCATGTGATCTTCCAATCAGCCCACGTACAGTACGCAGAGAGCTTCATGGAATGCGTTTCCATGGCCGAGCAGCTGGATCTAACCCCATGCATCACCAAGTCCAATGCAAAGCGTGGGATGCAGTGGTGTAAAGCACGTCGCCACTGGACTCTAGAGCAGTGGAGACGCCTTCTCTGGAGTGATGAATCACGCTTTTCCATCTGGAAATCTGATGGACGGGGTTGCCAGGAGAACGGTACATTTCGGACAGCATTGTGCCGAGTGTGAAATTTGGTGGAGGAGGAATTCTGGTGTGGGGTTGTTTTTCAGAAGAACTCCGGCTTATTAGTGATTCCCAGAGCCCAAAAAAAGTCTGCGGGCTATAGAGCGTTTTCTATTCGGGCTCCAGTACTATGGAATGCCCTCCCGGTAACAATTAGAGATGCTACCTCAGTAGAAGCATTTAAGTCCCATCTTAAAACTCATTTGTATACTCTAGCCTTTAAATAGCCCCCCTGTTAGACCAGTTGATCTGCCGTTTCTTTTCTTTTCTCCTCTGCTCCCCTTTTCCTTGAGAGGGGGGGGGGCACAGGTCCGGTGGCCATGGATGAAGTGCTGGCTGTCCAGAGTCGGGACCCGGGGTGGACCGCTCGCCTGTGCATCGGCTGGGAACATCTCTACGCTGCTGACCCGTCTCCGCTCGGGATGGTGTCCTGCTGGCCCCACTATGGACTGGACTCTTACTATTATGTTGGATCCACTATGGACTGGACTCTCACAATATTATGTCAGACCCACTCGACATCCATTGCTTTCGGTCTCCCCTAGAGGGGGGGGGGGTTACCCACATATGCGGTCCTCTCCAAGGTTTCTCATAGTCATTCACATCGACGTCCCACTGGGGTGAGTTTTTCCTTGCCCGTATGTGGGCTTTGTACCGAGGATGTCGTTGTGGCTTGTGCAGCCCTTTGAGACACTTGTGATTTAGGGCTATATAAATAAAGATTGATTGATTGATTGATTGATTGAAGTTGGGCTTGGCCCCTTAGTTCCAGTGAAAGGAACTTTGAATGCTCTAGGACGGTGGTTCTCAACCTTTTTTCAGTGATGTACCCCCTGTGAATTTTTTTTAAAATTCAAGTACCCCCTAATCAGAGCAAAGCATTTTTGGTTGAAAAAAAGAGATAAAGAAGTAAAATACAGCACTATGTCTTCAGTTTCTGATTTATTAAATTGTATAACAGTGCAAAATATTGCTCATTTGTAGTGGTCTTTCTTGAACTATTTGGAAAAAAAGATAGGTTTTTATTAGAGATGTCCGATAATACCGGCCTGCCGATAAATGCGTTAAAATGTAATATCGGAAATTATCGGTATCGTTTTTTTTTTATCTGTATCGTTTTTTTAATTTAATTTTTTTATTTTTTATTAAATCAACATAAAAAACACAAGATACACTTACAATTAGTGCACCAACCCAAAAAACCTCCCTCCCCCATTCACACTCATTCACACAAAAGGGTTGTTTCTTTCTGTTATTAATATTCTGGTTCCTACATTATATATCAATATATATCAATACAGTCTGCAAGGGATACAGTCCGTAAGCACACATGATTGTGCGTGCTGCTGGTCCACTAATAGTACTAACCTTTAACACTTAATTTTACTCATTTTCATTCATTACTAGTTTCTATGTAACTGTTTTTATATTGTTTTACTTTCTTTTTTATTCAAGAAAATGTTAATTTATTTATCTTATTTTATAATTTTTTTTAAAAAGTACCTTATCATCACCATACCTGATTGTCCAAATTAGGCATAATAATGTTTTAATTCCACGACTGTATATATCGGTTGATATCGGTAATTAAAGAGTGGACAATATCGGAATATTGGATATCGGCAAAAAGCCATTATCGGACATCCCTAGTTTTTATTTATATTTATAAAGGATTTTTTAATTGTTGCTATTTTTAGAATATTTAAAAAAAACGTACCCCTCGGCATACCTTCAAGTACCCCCAGGGGTACGCGTACCCCCATTTGAGAACCACTGCTCTAGGATACCAAAACATTTTGGACAATTCCATGCTCCCAACCTTGTGGGAACAGTTTGGAGCGGGCCCCTTCCTCTTCCAAGATGACTGTGCACCAGTGCACAAAGCAAGGTCCATAAAGACATGGATGACAGAGTCTCGTGTGGATGAACTTGACTGGCCTGCACAGAGTCCTGACCTGAACATGATACAACACCTTTGGGATGAATTAGAACGGAGACTATGAGCCAGGCCTTCTCGACCAACCTCACCGATGCGCTTTTGGAAGAATGGTGGAAAATTCCTATAAACACACTCCGCAACCTTGTGGACAGCCTTCCCAGAAGAGTTGAAGCTGTAATAGCTGCAAAAGGTGGACCGACATCATATTGAACCCTATGGGTTAGGAATGGGATGGTACTTCAAGTTCATATGTGAGTCAAGGCAGGTGGTCAAATACTTTTGGCAATATACAGGTAAAAGCCAGTAAATTAGAATATTTTGAAAAACTTGATTTATTTCAGTAATTGCATTCAAAAGGTGTAACTTGTACATTATATTTATTCATTGCACACAGACTGATGCATTCAAATGTTTATTTCATTTAATTTTGATGATTTGAAGTGGCAACAAATGAAAATCCAAAATTACGTGTGTCACAAAATTAGAATATTACTTAAGGCTAATACAAAAAAGGGATTTTTAGAAATGTTGGCCAACTGAAAAGTATGAAAATGAAAAATATGAGCGTGTACAATACTCTATACTTGGTTGGAGCTCCTTTTGCCTCAATTACTGCGTTAATGCGGCGTGGCATGGAGTCGATGAGTTTCTGGCACTGCTCAGGTGTTATGAGAGCCCAGGTTGCTCTGATAGTGGCCTTCAACTCTTCTGCGTTTTTGGGTCTGGCATTCTGCATCTTCCTTTTCACAATACCCCACAGATTTTCTATGGGGCTAAGGTCAGGGGAGTTGGCGGGCCAATTTAGAACAGAAATACCATGGTCCGTAAACCAGGCACGGGTAGATTTTGCGCTGTGTGCAGGCGCCAAGTCCTGTTGGAACTTGAAATCTCCATCTCCATAGAGCAGGTCAGCAGCAGGAAGCATGAAGTGCTCTAAAACTTGCTGGTAGACGGCTGCGTTGACCCTGGATCTCAGGAAACAGAGTGGACCGACACCAGCAGATGACATGGCACCCCAAACCATCACTGATGGTTTGGGTTGGTTTGGTTTGCATTTCCTTTGGAAATCGAGGTCCCAGAGTCTGGAGGAAGACAGGAGAGGCACAGGATCCACGTTGCCTGAAGTCTAGTGTAAAGTTTCCACCATCAGTGATGGTTTGGGGTGCCATGTCATCTGCTGGTGTCGGTCCACTCTGTTTCCTGAGATCCAGGGTCAACGCAGCCGTCTACCAGCAAGTTTTAGAGCACTTCATGCTTCCTGCTGCTGACCTGCTCTATAGAGATGGAGATTTCAAGTTCCAACAGGACTTGGCGCCTGCACACAGCGCAAAATCTACCCGTGCCTGGTTTACGGACCATGGTATTTCTGTTCTAAATTGGCCCGCCAACTCCCCTGACCTTAGCCCCATAGAAAATCTGTGGGGTATTGTGAAAAGGAAGATGCAGAATGCCAGACCCAAAAACGCAGAAGAGTTGAAGGCCACTATCAGAGCAACCTGGGCTCTCATAACACCTGAGCAGTGCCAGAAACTCATCGACTCCATGCCACGCCGCATTAACGCAGTAATTGAGGCAAAAGGAGCTCCAACCAAGTATTGAGTATTGGACATGCTCATATTTTTCATTTTCATACTTTTCAGTTGGCCAACATTTCTAAAAATCCCTTTTTTGTATTAGCCTTAAGTAATATTCTAATTTTGTGACACACGGAATTATGGATTTTCATTTGTTGCCACTTCAAATCATTAAAATTAAATGAAATAAACATTTGAATGCATCAGTCTGTGTGCAATGAATAAATATAATGTACAAGTTACACCTTTTGAATGCAATTACTGAAATAAATCAAGTTTTTCAAAATATTCTAATTTACTGGCTTTTACCTGTAGTGTAGCAGTAAATGAGAGTGGTGATTTAAACCCAAAAGACCAAATTGAACCTCCTTTAAGAGCTTTCGGGTAACACCGGTCTGGAATGGGCATTGACGTCCTGTTTGGAAGAATGCTTTATTCTCAAGATCTTTAGAAGGCGATCATAAAGTACGAAATGCTCGGCTTCCTTCGGCCAATGCGAAACTTTGTGATGGTGATTAAAACCGTCAGGCTTAATATGGATTTTGAATAAGGAGTTATAAGTGAGCAAAAGCGCGGAGAAGAGCTTCTTTCGAAACTACGACGGAGGAATTGGATGTGCCTGCTAATTGAATCTCGGCGCGCCGGCGAGGGGAAACGAGAGGAGAGAGGATGAAGAGGAAAAAGATTTCTGTTCATAAACAGTGTTTACTTAAAGCACTCTGCTGCCTTATTAGTATTAATAGCAGTGACTTCAGAGGGCTCATATTCAGCCATTGGACAGTTGTGGATAATTTATGACTGGAATGAAAGCCTGCAACGTAGTACTGCATTGCAAAACAATGTTGCCCAGTCCTGTTTACATAAGCAGCACTTGGATAAACAGTGGATTCAGCGAGGGGAAAAACGTGAGCAACGTGTTGTATCCTCACATCAGCTTTCCGGGGGCCGCCTTTGCAAGTCCTATTGAGCACGCAAAGTGCGGCGTCTTGCCCCGGGGCGAAACTTCTGCATCCCACCGAGTCGGGTCAGCATAAACACGGCGTAATTTGAGATGCACTTAATTAAAGACACCATCTGTTAAATTTGATTATTAAAGCGGTTCGCTTGAGAGCAAACTTTCATTTTCTGCTCTGTTTGAAGTCAGCGGGGCGGCGTGTAAAGCGAGGAAGGATCCCTGGCGCGTGGGGGGTTCTTTTACGACAAACAAGACATATGCACCAGCCTCCACAACATTTACAGAATCCATCTTTATTTATATTAAATTAAAAATATACTTTTGAGAGATTCGTGTAACAAACATGAGGAACAGTACTTGTATGGTACAAAGCTTTGGGTATGGTTTGCAAAGAACACAGAGAGAATACAGGCGACAAAGCTGGTGGCAAAGGCCTCACTTGACTCGTCCCCTATAAATGCATGCAGAAGAGAAAAACGGATTGTCCGGGGCCAATCAATAGAGGAACATGTCAGCCTTGGCTCAGAAACACTTTCGGTAGAAAAGGAGCGGAGAGAATCAGTTTAGACCAGTGGTTCTTAACCTGGGTTCGATCGAACCCTAGGGGTTCGGTGAGTCGGCCTCAGTAAGAGACATCCGACTTATCGTGTAAATAAAAACTTCTCCCTATCAGCGTATTATGGATACCCCCAAACAATGTTCCCTCTAATTTTCCATCTGATTTGCAGGTTTTTTGATTGATTGATTGAAACTTTTACTAGCAGATTGCAAAGGAAGAGAATACACAGTACAGTACATACAGGTAAAAGCCAGTAAATTAGAATATTTTGAAAAACTTGATTTATTTCAGTAATTGCATTCAAAAGGTGTAACTTGTACATTATATTTATTCATTGCACACAGACTGATGCATTCAAATGTTTATTTCATTTAATTTTGATGATTTGAAGTGGCAACAAATGAAAATCCAAAATTCCGTGTGTCACAAAATTAGAATATTGTGTAAGGCTAATACAAAAAAGGGATTTTTAGAAATGTTGGCCAACTGAAAAGTATGAAAATGAAAAATATGAGCATGTACAATACTCAATACTTGGTTGGAGCTCCTTTTGCCTCAATTACTGCGTTAATGCGGCGTGGCATGGAGTCGATGAGTTTCTGGCACTGCTCAGGTGTTATGAGAGCCCAGGTTGCTCTGATAGTGGCCTTCAACTCTTCTGCGTTTTTGGGTCTGGCATTCTGCATCTTCCTTTTCACAATACCCCACAGATTTTCTATGGGGCTAAGGTCATGGGAGTTGGCGGGCCAATTTAGAACAGAAATACCATGGTCCGTAAACCAGGCACGGGTAGATTTTGCGCTGTGTGCAGGCGCCAAGTCCTGTTGGAACTTGAAATCTCCATCTCCATAGAGCAGGTCAGCAGCAGGAAGCATGAAGTGCTCTAAAACTTGCTGGTAGACGGCTGCGTTGACCCTGGATCTCAGGAAACAGAGTGGACCGACACCAGCAGATGACATGGCACCCCAAACCATCACCCAACCATGCAAATTTTGCATTTCCTTTGGAAATCGAGGTCCCAGAGTCTGGAGGAAGACAGGAGAGGCACAGGATCCACGTTGCCTGAAGTCTAGTGTCAAGTTTCCACCATCAGTGATGGTTTGGGCTGCCATGTCATCTGCTGGTGTCGGTCCACTCTGTTTCCTGAGATCCAGGGTCAACGCAGCCGTCTACCAGCAAGTTTTAGAGCACTTCATGCTTCCTGCTGCTGACCTGCTCTATGGAGATGGAGATTTCAAGTTCCAACAGGACTTGGCGCCTGCACACAGCGCAAAATCTACCCGTGCCTGGTTTACGGACCATGGTATTTCTGTTCTAAATTGGCCCGCCAACTCCCATGACCTTAGCCCCATAGAAAATCTGTGGGGTATTGTGAAAAGGAAGATGCAGAATGCCAGACCCAAAAACGCAGAAGAGTTGAAGGCCACTATCAGAGCAACCTGGGCTCTCATAACACCTGAGCAGTGCCAGAAACTCATCGACTCCATGCCATGCCGCATTAACGCAGTAATTGAGGCAAAAGGAGCTCCAACCAAGTATTGAGTATTGTACATGCTCATATTTTTCATTTTCATACTTTTCAGTTGGCCAACATTTCTAAAAATCCCTTTTTTGTATTAGCCTTAAGTAATATTCTAATTTTGTGACACACGGAATTTTGGATTTTCATTTGTTGCCACTTCAAATCATCAAAATTAAATGAAATAAACATTTGAATGCATCAGTCTGTGTGCAATGAATAAATATAATGTACAAGTTACACCTTTTGAATGCAATTACTGAAATAAATCAAGTTTTTCAAAATATTCTAATTTACTGGCTTTTACCTGTATTCCGTACAATTGACCACTAAATGGCAACACCCGTATAAGTTTTTCAATTTGTTTAAGTCCACGTTAATAAATTCAGGATAATGTGTGTAAGGTGTGTGATTTGTTGTGAGTTCATGCACTGTGTTGGTTTTGTTCTTTGAACAAGGTGATGTTCATGCACGGTTCATTTTGTGCACCAGTAAAAAAACATATGACTTTTTCTTGAATTTGAAAAAAAAAATTTTTTTTTACTAAAGACGGGTTCAGTGAATGCGTACATGAAACTGGTGGGGTTCGGTACCTCCAACAAGGTTAAGAACCACTGGTTTAGACACTGCCAAGGAACCAACATCACACCATGGCAGGCACAAAGTTTTTACACCTGTTGAATCCAAACCTCCATTTGTTAAAAGGTGCGCTCGCACGAAGCAAATGTACGACAATTGTGTGTGTTTGTGTGTGTATGTACAGCAGACATAAGCAGGAGGAAAGTAGAGAATATAAATCCAAAGCAGCACCTCCATATTTACAGTTTTTCCCATTGTTGGCCGTTATTTCAGTGCTTTTTTTATTTTTTATAAAAATACTATTCACATCTTAAGTGCGTGAGGTTCCCCAGCGATTCTGTACAATTACACTTGGAACACGGGAAATTAACTTATCACAATTGGTTTGTACAATTGGTTTGTGCAATTACAGTTCAAACTAAATCAAATAAATACACAGCAGAAACACCTAGTGGGTAAAATAAATAGAAAAAAACACACACACACACACACACACACAGAAGAAAAAGTCCAGAATATGGATATACAAGTCAAGGGGAATTTTGTTTGGCTAAATTCAATACACTTTTAGGTGTACAAACCCCGTTTCCATATGAGTTGGGAAATTGTGTTCGATGTAAATATAAACGGAATACAATGATTTTCAAATCATTTTCAACCCATATTCAGTTGAATATGCTACAAAGACAACATATTTGATGTTCAAACTGATAAAAAATTTTTTTTTTTGCAAATAATCATTAACTTTAGAATTTGATGCCAGCAACACGTGACAAAGAAGTTGGGAAAGGTGGCAATAAATACTGATAAAGTTGAGGAATGCTCATCAAACATTTATTTGGAACATCCCACAGGTGTGCAGGCAAATTGGGAACAGGTGGGTGCCATGATTGGGTATCAAAGTAGATTCCATGAAATGCTCAGTCATTCACAAACAAGGATGGGGCGAGGGTCACCACTTTGTCAACAAATGTGTGAGCAAATTGTTGAACAGTTTAAGAAAAACCTTTCTCAACCAGCTAATGCAAGGAATTTAGGGATTTCACCATCTACGGTCTGTAATATCATCAAAGGGTTCAGAGAATCTGGAGAAATCACTGCACGTAAGCAGCTAAGCCCGTGACCTTCGATCCCTCAGGTTGTACTGCATCAACAAGCGACATCAGTGTGTAAAGGATATTACCACATGGGCTCAGGAACACTTCAGAAACCCACTGTCAGTAACTACAGTTGGTCGCTACATCTGTAAGTGCAAGTTAAAACTCTCCTATGCAAGGCGAAAACCGTTTATCAACAACACCCAGAAATGCCGTCGGCTTCGCTGGGCCTGAGCTCATCTAAGATGGACTGATACAAAGTGGAAAAGTGTTCTGTGGTCTGACGAGACCACATTTCAAATTGTTTTTGGAAACTGTGGACGTCGTGTCCTCCGGACCAAAGAGGAAAAGAACAATCCGGATTGTTATAGGCGCAAAGTTGAAAAGCCGGCATCTGTGATGGTATGGGCGTGTATTAGTGCCCAAGACATGGGTAACTTACACATCTGTGAAGGCGCCATTAATGCTGAAAGGTACATACAGGTTTTGGAGCAACATATGTTGCCATCCAAGCAACGTTATCATGGACGCCCCTGCTTATTTCAGCAAGACAATGCCAAGCCACGTGTTACATCAACGTGGCTTCATAGTAAAGGAGTGCGGGTACTAGACTGGCCTGCCTGTAGTCCAGACCTGTCTCCAATTGAAAATGTGTGGCGCATTATGAAGCCTAAAATACCACAACGAAGACCCCCGGACTGTTGAACAACTTAAGCTGTACATCAAGCAAGAATGGGAAAGAATTCCACCTGAGAAGCTTAAAAAATGTGTCTCCTCAGTTCCCAAACGTTTACTGAGTGTTGTTAAAAGGAAAGGTGATGTAACACAGTGGTGAACATGCCCTTTCCCAACTACTTTGGCACGTGTTGCAGCCATGAAATTCTAAGTTAATTATTATTTGCAAAAAAAAAAAATAAAGTTTATGAGTTTGAACATCAAATATGTTGTCTTTGTAGTGCATTCAATTGAATATGGGTTGAAAATGATTTGTAAATCATTGTATTCCGTTTATATTTACATCTAACACAATTTCCCAACTCATATGAAAACGGCGGTTTGTACGTTTGATACAAAATTGGGCGTTTTTGTTGGGAACATGTATCTGCACCTTGACCTTAAAGGAACAGGGTATGAGGACGACCAGTACGAGGGAAATACAGTGGTACCTCGTTTCTCCGAAGCCCTGCTTTTTTTTCCAAAAGTTTGCATTGTACGGCTAAGCGTTGCGCCTAACAAACTACCATATTTTTCGACTATCAAAATCCTTCATTTTCTCCAAAATCGACAGTGCGCCTTATAACCCAATGCGCCTAATGCACGTGTTAATTCAATCAATCAATTTCTTTATTGTCATTGTCATAATAACACTTAAGTCATACATGTCAACGAGATTTTGTTTGAGTTTTGTCCAGCGGCATAGAAACTGCATTGAAGTGCAGGTTGACCAGAGTTTATAGTTTAGCATTGTTTGGATGATGGCGAATAGAGGGTCTTGGGGGTGGGAACAGTCGGATGTTTGATGGGTGTTACATTGATGTTGCAGCAATGCAATGTCCAGAGCACAATTATTGAGGTGGTGAAGAGTGAGGTAATAAGATGGCCCGGGGCAGCAAAGGGGCAGGCTGTTCATTTAGCAGTCTCACAGCCTGGGGATACAGACTGTGAGACATTCTGGTGGTCCTGGCGCGAATCGATCTATACCTCCTTCCAGAGGGTAGCAGGTTGAAGAGGCCATGTGCTGGGTGGTATCTGTCCTTCAGGATGTTGTGTACTCGCTTTAGGCAGCGAGTTGTGTACATGGCACTCATCTCTGGGAGTATTGTCCTTGTAATTTTCCCCGCCGCTTTAACCACTCGCTGGAGGGCCTGTTGGTTTCGCTTTAGTGCAGATAGCAAACCACACTAAACACTAAAAAGCCGTAAGTGAGGACACTGCTGATGGCACAGTTGTAAAAGTTTACCATTGATTTCTGCGGAATGTTTGCGCATTTTAGTTTCCTCAAAAAAAAAAGACGTTGTTGGGCTTTTCCGACAACGTCTTTTTTTTTTTACTGTGCCATCATTCGGGTTGTGCTTACCGACCTCGAAGTAATTTTGTTTGGTAGATGGTGTAATGATAAGTGTGACCAGTGGATAGCAGTCACACATAAGAGATACGTGTGGACTTAATAAATGACGCTAGCAAGCAAGCCCAAAACTTCGATTTTTCATTGACGAAATAGAACATTACACACAGTGCCCAAAATGTGTCAAAATGTTTTAGTCCGATTTTGGTAAGCCAAAGCCGCACCGCTTGATGGCACGCGGAGCATTACGGAAACTGTAGTCAGGCGTACTGTGCTTCAACATACAGGTATTATTATGGTGTGTGTATAAGGACCCCAAAAGTAGCACCTATTAGGAGACTTTATCTGACATTTTGTTTCAACCTGTTAGGCAAAGCCAACTTTTTTTTACCTATTGGTTCCGGCTGATTTGTATAACAGAATCTGCATAAGTCTCGAAAATGTGCTCATTGTAGTCTGCGGCCTAGTCAATAAGCTTGTTCTTTTTCTCTATCCTCTTGTGGGGCATTAATTCTCCACTGTTGCCATTTCTAATATAAAGTAGTGTTCAGGTCTGACTTATATCTGTCAGTAGACCCGCTACGGAAGCGCTAAACACTACTGGTACAACACAGATGGGGAGAAAACGCTGTCGAAGTGGAGGCACGTGAATAAGACCCACAAAACTGCACATCCTGAAGCAACTTAAAGATGGTCTGTAAAACATACCGTATTTCCTTGAATTGCCGCCGGGTATATAGTATGCGCCTGCCTAGAATTACCGCCGGGTCAAACTCGTTTCGCAAAATAATTAGCGCATGCTTAGCACTACCGCCGGGTCAGAATTACCGCCGGGTCAAACTCGTTTCGCAAAATATTATTTTTATTGGCGCTGATTTCAATAATTTAAAATCGCATAAAGGGAAGAAGATGAAGAGCTATTCAGTAGGATTTAAGGTCCAAGCTATTGAATATGCTAAAAACAACAGTAAGCAGCTATGTTTTAATAATATACCGTAGCTTCGTGTGTCAAATATGAGTCATTAAATGACTCCCGTCTCATGGTGGTAGAGGGCGCTAGTCATCCTTCTTGCGACTACTCGGCTGCAGAAGAAGTGACAACAAGCAGCAACAGTTAGCAGCGATCGTTTATTTTTTCCTCTCGCTTGCACTTTTAACATGGAGGATTACATATCTAAAATAAAACAGTTTTATAGAAGCAGGAGGTAATAATTAAAGGAAGATCTCCATCGAGACTTTTAAAACTGAAGAAAGATAAGGAAGACTTCTATAAACAAGTTATCAATGCTTTTGTTCAGAAGGAGCTGCGCATGGACTTCATTTATAAGTAAAGGTAAAACCATAATAATATTTTTTTTATTAAATGTGCTTTTCATGATGGTATCCTTACATCACACTCAAATTTATAAGCGCAGGCCTAAATTTACCGCATGCCTTTGGTAAGCGCCGGAGTGAGAAGAGGTTTTAAATTAATTACCGCCCCGGCGCTAATTCAAGGAAATACGGTAATCTATGCAAAATCTTGACCAAAAAACCCACAATTACATGTTATGTAGACCACAAGGAAGTGTTTTAAATGTAAAAAAAAAAATCGTAATTTGACCCCTTTACTGCGCCTTATTATCCGGTGCGCCCTATGGTCCGGAAAATACGGGAGTCCGTTTTCCCGCGTTGCAATCCTGCAAACAAGCGTTGAAGATTCAGACTCTGTGATGAATAGATAGCGGTTATTCAAGAGTTGGGACACTTTAGACCGGTGTTATTCGACTGGTGCCACAAATCTGGCCCAGAAATTACAGAAGACCGACCCACGAGTTCCGTCAAAAAAACACGGAAAAGACTCACATTTTTACAGCAGATTCCTAAAAACACTAGAGTGCTGTCATATAGATGATCTTTGATGAGATTTGTTGTAGCAAGTCCTTAAAAACAGCAATTTCGCAGGAATATACAACATAAGAATAATAGTGAAGGGGGTAGTCCAGTCCTCTGGTCCTTAGCTCTCTGGAAATGTGGCCCTAAAAACTGCGGACATGTGAGATGTACAGGTAAAAGCCAGTAAATTAGAATATTTTGAAAAACTTTATTTATTTCAGTAATTGCATTCAAAAGGTGTAACTTGTACATTATATTTATTCATTGCACACAGACTGATGCATTCAAATGTTTATTTCATTTAATTTTGATGATTTGAAGTGGCAACAAATGAAAATCCAAAATTCCGTGTGTCACAAAATTAGAATATTACTTAAGGCTAATACAAAAAAGGGATTTTTAGAAATGTTGGCCAACTGAAAAGTATGAAAATGAAAAATATGAGCATGTACAATACTCAATACTTGGTTGGAGCTCCTTTTGCCTCAATTACTGCGTTAATGCGGCGTGGCATGGAGTCGATGAGTTTCTGGCACTGCTCAGGTGTTATGAGAGCCCAGGTTGCTCTGATAGTGGCCTTCAACTCTTCTGCGTTTTTGGGTCTGGCATTCTGCATCTTCCTTTTCACAATACCCCACAGGTGCCATGTCATCTGCTGGTGTCGGTCCACTCTGTTTCCTGAGATCCAGGGTCAACGCAGCCGTCTACCAGCAAGTTTTAGAGCACTTCATGCTTCCTGCTGCTGACCTGCTCTATGGAGATGGAGATTTCAAGTTCCAACAGGACTTGGCGCCTGCACACAGCGCAAAATCTACCCGTGCCTGGTTTACGAACCATGGTATTTCTGTTCTAAATTGGCCCGCCAACTCCCCTGACCTTAGCCCCATAGAAAATCTGTGGGGTATTGTGAAAAGGAAGGTGCAGAATGCCAGACCCAAAAACGCAGAAGAGTTGAAGGCCACTATCAGAGCAACCTGGGCTCTCATAACACCTGAGCAGTGCCAGAAACTCATCGACTCCATGCCACGCCGCATTAACGCAGTAATTGAGGCAAAAGGAGCTCCAACCAAGTATTGAGTATTGTACATGCTCATATTTTTCATTTTCATACTTTTCAGTTGGCCAACATTTCTAAAAATCCCTTTTAGCCTTAAGTAATATTCTAATTTTGTGACACACGGAATTTTGGATTTTCATTTGTTGCCACTTCAAATCATCAAAATTAAATGAAATAAACATTTGAATGCATCAGTCTGTGTGCAATGAATAAATATAATGTACAAGTTACACCTTTTGAATGCAATTACTGAAATAAATCAAGTTTTTCAAAATATTCTAATTTACTGGCTTTTACCTGTAAATGCATCGGTAGAACAGCGATAACTCGCAGAGGTTTATTACCAACTGATGAAGAGGTATCTTAAATGTATCGAATTGTTGCTTGTGATGCAAAGTAAACTCCAAAGAGGCCCATCTCTATGTGACAGATTCAGGCCTGGGAAATCACATTTACTAAGTTCATAGACTGCACACAGAACGATGAACAACTCTCTTTTTTATTCTAGCTGTGTGTTCCATGTGTTGTTCACGTAATGACACGTTTGAGTGCACTGCGTAACTCCGAGCTTTCGGCTAATAATCTTTTAGACGGACTCTGCGTTTTCTTTTTCAAATCAAGCTCGGTCTGACCTTTCGGAGCGGATTACAAACAAAGGTACCACTGTGGTGAGGAAGATATTGTGGTGTTAGGGAAGCAGAGAAGAAGATCACTTGGCAAGATTAACCACAGTAGGGGGCAGTACGAGTGTAAAAGTAATAGAGTAGGGGGTCAAATGGCATACAGGAAACAGAGCAACTGATCAAATGGTATAATGGTAAACAATGAAACAGTTCACTTATGTACAGCATGTTCTGAAAGTATTCACAGGGCTTCACTTTTTCCAAATTTTGTTATGTTACAGGCTTATTCCAAAATGGAACAAATGCATTTCTACAATCAATACCCTATAATGACAATGTGATTGTTTCTAATTTCAAATGTATTAAAAATTAAAAACAAAACAAAAAATAACATATACCGTATTTTTTGGACTATAAGTCACAGTTTTTTTCATATTTTGGCGACTTATACTCAGGAGCGACTTATGTGTGAAGTTATTAACACATTGCCGTAAAATATCAAATAATATTATTTAGCTCATTCGCGTAAGAGACTAGACGTATAAGATTTCATGGGATTTAGCGATTAGGAGTGACAGATTGTTTGGTAAACGTATAGCATGTTCTATATGTTATAGTTATTTGAATGACTCTTACCATAATATGTTACGTTAACATACCAGGCACGTTCTCAGTTGGTTATTTATGCCTCATATAACGTACACTTATTCAGCCTGTTGTTCACTATTCTTTATTTATTTTAAATTGCCTTTCAAATGCCTATTCTTGGTTTCTTATGTGGGTTTATTGTTAGGCAGTTTCATTAACGTCCTCCCAGCGGGGTAACAACACACAACAACAGCAGTCATGTTTTCGTCTACAGTAAAGCAGTTCGTCTGCCGTAAACAGCAATGTTGTGACACTCTTAAACAGGACAATACTGCCATCTAGTGTATTTGATGAAAGCACTTTTGTGCGTGCCACACAGCAATGCATCATCAGAGAGGGTGTTCAGCATGGTTCCAAAAATAGTGACAGAGAATAGAACAAGGATGGACAATTCAACCCTTAACTCAACAATGAGTAGATGAGGGTTATGTGTGTGTATATGTGTAAATAAATGAACACTGAAATTCAAGTATTTCTTTTATATATATATATATATATATATATATATATATATATATATATATATATATATATATATATATAAAATAAATATATATTTATAGCTAGAATTCACTGAAAGTCAAGTATTTCTTATATATATATATATATATATATATACATATATATATATATATATATATATATATATATATATATATATATCCATCCATCCATTTTCTACCGCTTATTCCCTTCGGGGTCGCGGGGATATATATATATATATATATATATATATATACATATATATATATATATATATATATCCTCCCCTCTTAACCACGCCCCCAACCACGCCCCCCACCCCCACCTCCCGAAATTGGAGGTCTCAAGTTGGGCAAGTATGTCACAAAGTAAACAGAACAAGAATTATGATGAACATCTTGAACCCTTTTTTTTTTATTGAGACAAAGATTATTTATGTATTTAGTATTTGTTTACTTCCTATTGTATATTATTTATTTATTCACTGTTCTGTAACAGAGAACAAGGGAATTGAATAAAATTGCTATGGTACGAAAAGGGGTAGGATTAAATAAGCTCTGCTTCTTCCTACTCCTTTTCGGACGTGCCGTAATGAAACAACTGGAATTGTGTGATGCATTACATTGTATCGTATGCATGTTCGGAATAAACTGAAACTGAACTGAACTGAACCCGAAATTTGCGAGAAAAAAAATCAAATAAAAAAATGTCACATCGTAATTATGGGGTATTGTGTGTAGAATTTTGAGGACAAAAATGAATTAATTCCATTTTGGAATAAGGCTGTAATATAACAAAATGTTGGAAAAAGTGAAGCACTGAATACTTTCCGGATGCATTGTAAAGGAAACAGACCACGTTGTGTAAAGGAACCACAGACTAACATTGGCAAACAAGCAACAGAACAGTAGTTCACCGAGCAAATGGCAAACAGGGAAGGGTACATGCCGTGCAAATGAGATAAAAAAAAAAAAAAGACCACATTTGGCCAGCGGAAACATGAAAGGTAATCCGAGGGGTAAAGCAATCGGATTGACACCAAGTAGCATCAAAGAACCACAGAAGTAGCACGCCTGCTTTTAGGAAGACATGGCGAGAGATCACACAACGTAAATAAAACTGGAGTAAAGCAAACATGCAAGGAGACCCCATGGTGTGTTAGAAACGGGAAAGAAAATCACATTGTGGGACGGCAACATAGAAGGAGATACAATTGCATGGACGGGGATGACATGGTATAAGGCTGGGGTGTCAAACGTACGCATTAGGACCGCGAACAGGTTTTATCAGGCCCGCGGGATGAATTTGCTAAGTATAAAAAAATGACCCGAAATCTTTGAATCAAAGACACCGCTGTTCTCAATGTGTCCACTAGATGTCGCAATAGCAATTCTTTGTATCCTTGTAGATCAGTGTTTTTCAACCACTAGTGTGCCGTGAGATATTGTCGGAAATTATGCAACTTCACCTAATTGGTCCAAAAAATATTATTGGCAAATCATCAACAACCCCAAAAGGGATAAGCGGTAGGAAATGGATGGATGGATAATTATAATCTGTAAACAATGTGTTGTTGTCTAGTGCCTGTGCTGTGTAGAACTCGGCGGGGTAACCATGTACAACTCCATATCAGTAGGTGGCAGCTTTGTAGAAGTCGGAACGCATCGAGGATGGTTTGTCGTGATCCCAGTATGCAGAGCACAGCGGGAGACGGCGTGCAGGTAAAAAGGTATGTAAAGCTTCAACCGAAAATGAACAAAACGGAAAGGAAAAGGCTATGACGCATCGGGATGGCTATGCAAATCGAAAGTACCGCATTTTTCGGAGAATAAGTCGCTCCGGAGTATAAGTCGCACCGGCCGAAAATGCATAATAAAGAAGGAAAAAAACAAACAAAGACTCCTACTTTATTCGCATTTTTTGGAGAAATGTATTTGATAAAAGCCAACACCAAGAATAGACATTTGAAAGGCAATTTAAAATAAATAAAGAATAGTGAACAGGCTGAATAAGTGTACGTTATACGACGCATAAATAACCAACTGAGAACGTGCCTGGTATGTTAACGTAACATATTATGGTAAGAGTCATTCAAATAACTATAACATATAGAACATGCTATACGTTTACCAAACAATCTGTCACTCCTAATCGCTAAATCCCATGAAATCTTATACGTCTAGTCTCTTACGTGAATGAGCTAAATAATATTATTTGATATTTTACGGTAATGTGTTAACAATTTCACACATAAGTCGCTCCTGAGTATAAGTCGCACACCCCCGGCCAAACTATGAAAAAAACTGTGACTTATAGTCCGAAAAATACGGCGAAACTAAACTGGCCACAAAGTAAACAAAAACAGAATGCTGGACGACAGCAAAGACTTACAGCGTGCGGAGCAGATACGGCATCCAGAAAGTACATCCGTACATGACATGCCAATCAACAATGTAGCCACAAAGAAGGGAAGCGTCCGCACAACTGAAATAGTCTTGTTTGCCAATAGAAAGCAGGTCAGGAAAACACCAACAAAACAGGAAAAGCCACCAAAATAACAGCGCAAGACAGGAACTAAAACACTACACACAGGAAAACAACATTAAACTCAAAATAAAGCACGACATCCTGGTGGAGTTTCATTTTTTTTTAACGTTTTCTGCTGGTGGTGTGCCTCCGTATTTTTTTTAATGAAAAAAAAATGTGCCTAGGCTCAAAAAAGGTTGAAAAACACTGTTGTAGATGATGCAACATATGTAAAAAAAAATACAAATAAACCACACAATGTTAGTGCACCAGTCAAAGAAAACGAGCAAACTACATACTGTATTTTTTCGGATTATAAATCACAGTTTTGCGATTTATACTCTGGAGCGATTTATGTGTGAAATTATTAACACATTAGCGTAAAATATCAAATAATATTATTTAGCTCATTCACGTAAGAGACTAGACGTATATCAGCAATCGACACACACACACACACACACACGTCAACCAATAAAAATTTTGCGGGGGCGGGTCATGGAAAGAAGTGCTTTGTGGGAAAAAAAAGATGCTACCTGCTACTACTTCCGTTTCCTATGAAAATTGATCATTTCAACATTGCGGTAACTTATAAAAACTGAGAAGGGCTGAACAAAAATGGCACCGAAAAGGAAATCATATACTGCAGATTACAAGCTGGAAGTAGTGAAATATGCAGCAGAAAACGGCAATCGAGCAGCATCGTCATATAACGTACACTTATTTAGCCCGTTGTTCACTATTCTTTATTTATTTGAAATTGCCTTTCAAATGTCTATTCTTGGTGTTGGCTTTTATCAAATAAATTTCCCCCCAAAATGTGACTTATACTCCAGTGCGACTTATTTATGTTTTTTTCCTTCTTTATTATGCATTTTCGGCAGGTGCGACTTATACTCCGGAGCGACTTATACTCCGAAAAATACGGTAAATAACATCCTGTAGTTTGATTTTGATATAATTCTTTTATCTTGATGGATTGAAAAATAACACCAATTAGTTGACTGATGAATATTATCAGATAAATTATTCAGAAAGCATAAATAACGACAAATAAATATAGAATACCATTACCGTATTTTTCGGACTATAAGTCACAGTTTTTTTCATAGTTTGGCCGGGGGTGCGACTTATACTCACGAGCGATTTATGTGTGAAATTATTAACACATTACCGTAAAATATCAAATAATATTATTTAGCTCATTCACGTAAGAGACTAGACGTATAAGATTTCATGGGATTTAGCGATTGGGAGTGACAGATTGTTTGGTAAACGTATAGCATGTTCTATATGTTATAGTTATTTGAAGGACTCTTACCATAATATGTTACGTTAACATACCAGGCACGTTCTCAGTTGGTTATTTATGCCTCATATAACGTACACTTATTCAGCCTGGTGTTCACTATTCTTTATTTATTTTAAATTGCCTTTCAAATGTCTATTCTTGGTGTTGGGTTTTATCAAATACATTTCCCCCCAAAATGTGACTTATACTCCAGTGCGACTTATATATGTTTTTTCCCTTCTTTATTATGCATTTTTGGTTGGTGCGACTTATACTCCGGAGCGACTAATACTCCGAAAAATACGGTAAATAACATCCTGTAGTTTGATTTTGATATAATTCTTTTATCTTGATGGATTGAAAAATAACACCAATTAGTTGACTGATGAATATTATCAGATAAATTATTCAGAAAGCATAAATAACGACAAATAAAAATAAAATACTATTACCGTATTTTTCAGACTATAAGTCGCAGTTTTTTTCATAGTTTGGCCGGGGGTGCGACTTATACTCAGGAGCGATTTATGTGTGAAATTATTAACACATTACCGTAAAATATCAAATAATATTATTTAGCTCATTCACGTAAGAGACTAGGCTCGGATTTAGCGATTAGGAGTGACAGATTGTTTGGTAAACGTATAGCATGTTCTATATGTTATAGTTATTTGAATGACTCTTACCATAATATGTTACGTTAACATACCAGGCACGTTCTCAGTTGGTTATTTATGCCTCATATAACGTACACTTATTCAGCCTGTTGTTCACTATTCTTTATTTATTTTAAATTGCCTTTCAAATGTCTATTCTTGGTGTTGGCTTTTATCAAATAAATTTCCCCCCAAAATGTGACTTATACTCCAGTGCGACTTATTTATGTTTTTTTCCTTCTTTATTATGCATTTTCGGCCGGTGCGACTTATACTCCGAAAAATACGGTAAATAACATCCTGTAGTTTGATTTTGATATAATTCTTTTATCTTGATGGATTGAAAAATAACACCAATTAGTTGACTGATGAATATTATCAGATAAATTATTCAGAAAGCATAAATAACGACAAATAAATATAGAATACCATTACCGTATTTTTCGGACTATAAGTCACAGTTTTTTTCATAGTTTGGCCGGGGGTGCGACTTATACTCACGAGCGATTTATGTGTGAAATTATTAACACATTACCGTAAAATATCAAATAATATTATTTAGCTCATTCACGTAAGAGACTAGGCTCGAATTTAGCGATTAGGAGTGACAGATTGTTTGGTAAACGTATAGCATGTTCTATATGTTATAGTTATTTGAATGACTCTTACCATAATATGTTACGTTAACATACCAGTTGGTTATTTATGCCTCATATAACGTACACTTATTCAGCCTGTTGTTCACTATTCTTTATTTATTTTAAATTGCCTTTCAAATGTCTATTCTTGGTGTTGGGTTTTATCAAATACATTTCCCCAAAAAATGCGACTTATATACGTTTTTTCCCTTCTTTATTATGCATTTTCGGCAGGTGCGACTTATACTCCGGAAAATACGGTAAATAACATCCTGTAATTTGATTTTGATATAATTCTTTTATCTTGATAGATTGAAAAATAACACCAAGTAGTTGACTGATGAATATTATCAGATAAATTATTCAGAAAGCATAAATAACGACAAATAAAAATAAAATACTATTACCATATTTTTCGGACTATAAGTCGCAGTTTTTTTCATAGTTTGGCCGGGGGTGCGACTTATACTCAGGAGCGACTTATGTGTGAAATTATTAACACATTAGCGTAAAATATCAAATAATATTATTTAGCTCATTCACGTAAGAGACTAGACGTATAAAATTTCATGGGATTTAGCGATTAGGAGTGACAGATTGTTTGGTAAACGTATAGCATGTTCTATATGTTATAGTTATTTGAATGACTCTTACCATAATATGTTACGTTAACATACCAGGCACGTTCTCAGTTGGTTATTTATGCCTCATATAACGTACACTTATTCAGCCTGTTGTTCACTATTCTTTATTTATTTTAAATTGCCTTTCAAATGTCTATTCTTGGTGTTGGCTTTTATCAAATACATTTCCCCAAAAAATGCGACTTATACTCCAGTGCGACTTATATATGTTTTTTTCCCTTCTTTATTATGCATTTTTGGCCGGTGCGACTTATACTCCGAAAAATACGGTAAATAACATCCTGTAGTTTGATTTTGATATAATTATTTTATCTTGATGGATTGAAAAATAACACCAAGTAGTTGACTGATGAATATTATCAGATAAATTATTCAGAAAGCATAAATAACGACAAATAAATATAGAATACCATTACCGTATTTTTCGGACTATAAGTCACAGTTTTTTTCATAGTTTGGCCGGGGGTGCGACTTATACTCACGAGCGATTTATGTGTGAAATTATTAACACATTACCGTAAAATATCAAATAATATTATTTAGCTCATTCACGTAAGAGACTAGGCTCGAATTTAGCGATTAGGAGTGACAGATTGTTTGGTAAACGTATAGCATGTTCTATATGTTATAGTTATTTGAATGACTCTTACCATAATATGTTACGTTAACATACCAGTTGGTTATTTATGCCTCATATAACGTACACTTATTCAGCCTGTTGTTCACTATTCTTTATTTATTTTAAATTGCCTTTCAAATGTCTATTCTTGGTGTTGGGTTTTATCAAATACATTTCCCCAAAAAATGCGACTTATATACGTTTTTTCCCTTCTTTATTATGCATTTTCGGCAGGTGCGACTTATACTCCGGAAAATACGGTAAATAACATCCTGTAATTTGATTTTGATATAATTCTTTTATCTTGATAGATTGAAAAATAACACCAAGTAGTTGACTGATGAATATTATCAGATAAATTATTCAGAAAGCATAAATAACGACAAATAAAAATAAAATACTATTACCGTATTTTTCGGACTATAAGTCGCAGTTTTTTTCATAGTTTGGCCGGGGGTGCGACTTATACTCAGGAGCGACTTATGTGTGAAATTATTAACACATTACCGTAAAATATCAAATAATATTATTTAGCTCATTCACGTAAGAGACTAGGCTCGAATTTAGCGATTAGGAGTGACAGATTGTTTGGTAAACGTATAGCATGTTCTATATGTTATAGTTATTTGAATGACTCTTACCATAATATGTTATGTTAACATACCAGGCACGTTCTCAGTTGGTTATTTATGCCTCATATAACGTACACTTATTCAGCCTGTTGTTCACTATTCTTTATTTATTTTAAATTGCCTTTCAAATGTCTATTCTTGGTGTTGGCTTTTATCAAATACATTTCCCCAAAAAATGCGACTTATACTCCAGTGCGACTTATATATGATTTTTCCCTTCTTTATTATGCATTTTCGGCAGGTGCGACTTATACTCCGGAGCGACTTATACTCAGAAAAATATGGTAAATAACATCCTGTAATTTGATTTTGATATAATTCTTTTATCTTGATAGATTGAAAAATAACACCAATTAGTTGACTGATGAATATTATCAGATAAATTATTCAGAAAGCATAAATAACGACAAATAAATATAAAATACTATTACCGTATTTTTCCGACTATAAGTCGCAGTTTTTTTTCATAGTTTGGCCGGGGGTGCGACTTATACTCAGGAGCGACTTATGTGTGAAATTATTAACACATTACCGTAAAATATCAAATAATATTATTTATCTCATTCACGTAAGAGACTAGGCTCGGATTTAGCGATTAGGAGTGACAGATTGTTTGGTAAACGTATAGCATGTTCTATATGTTATAGTTATTTGAATGACTCTTACCATAATATGTTACGTTAACATACCAGGCACGTTCTCAGTTGGTTATTTATGCCTCATATAACGTACACTTATTCAGCCTGTTGTTCACTATTCTTTATTTATTTTAAATTGCCTTTCAAATGTCTATTCTTGGTGTTGGCTTTTATCAAATACATTTCCCCAAAAAATGCGACTAAATTAGGAGTCTTTGTTTGTTTTTTTCCTTCTTTATTATGCATTTTCGGCCGGTGCGACTTATACTCCGGAGCGACTTATACTCCGAAAAATACGGTATGCGCCATATAACGTACACTTATTCAGCCTGTTGTTCACTATTCTTTATTTATTTTAAATTGCCTTTCAAATGTCGATTCTTGCTGTTGGCTTTTATCAAATACATTTCCCCCAAAAATGCGACTTATACTCCAGTGCGACTTATATATGTTTTTTCCCTTCTTTATTATGCATTTTCGGCAGGTGCGACTTATACTCCGAAAAATACGGTAACCGCAACATGTGAATGCAAAAAAACAAAAAAAACACATTATGATTCCTACATTTTCAGAATGTGCTTGTTCTTTTTTTAAACAAAGAAAACAATCTGAAGTTGTCTTTATTTTTAAGTTATCGTGCCGTGGATTTTTACTAGTCCGGCCCACTCGGGAGTAGATTTTTCTCCATGTGGCCCCCCCCCCCCGATCTAAAATGAGTTTGACACCCCCTGGTGTAAAGGAAAGTGAGCAGGGGGTGTGTTTGACAGGGTAGTTGTTAGAATAATTGTTTCTAAATGATCACAAAAACTTTGTGTTACATTGAGGGTCTGGTGAGAAGACAAAAGGGGGGAGGAAAGCAACATGAAGGTGTTCAGTTTTCTTTCATGTATGGTAATCAACAGAAAGATATTGTTCTGACCCAAGGACTTCAAAGCGGTGAGGAAGCAGGACCAGACTCCCCTCCAGGCGACCCCTTTTTGAACTGGTTTACGAAAGTCTTTTTGAACTATTTCATGGACCTCTTTTGGAATTATTTTACAAACCGACCTTTTCTGTGAATTGTTTTACGACCTTTTCTGCGAACTTTTTGCGACCTTTGTCTTTTGGAAACAGCGGTGGCCATGTGGTCGGGGAGGGTCCAAAATAAAAGAAGGAGGCGTGCAATCTTTTGGCAGAGCGTGCTGAGATACCGTACAAGGGTACAGTGTACAGACGACTCTCCTCAATATTGAGTCCAAATTGAATTCTGTCTCTGCTTAATTCTTTGCCTCTTGTCTTGTTTAATAGATGTCATCAATGTTTGAACCTGACAGTAGTCGAAGGTATTTCTGTCAACAAGAAAGAGGAGAGAAAATGATTGCTTTGGTGAAAAAGTAAGGAGGCGTGCAATCTTTTGGCAGAGCGTGTTGAGATACTGTGCAAGGGTACAGTGTACAGACGACTCTCCTCAATATTGAGTCCAAATTGAATTCTCTGCTTAATTCTTTGCTTCTTGTCTTGTTTTATAGATGCATACTTGTCAACCCTCCCGAATTTTCCGGGAGACTCCCGAAATTCAGCGCCTCTCCCGAAAACCTCCCGGGACAAATATTCTCCCGAAAATCTCCCGATTTTCAGCCGGAGCTGGAAGCCACGCCCCCTCCAGCTCCATGCAGACCTGAGTGAGGACAGCCTTTTTTCATGACGGGAGGACAACAGGGTGACAAGAACTAAATCATCCAGACTAGAGATAAATTGTATTATTATGTTTATCTTACCTAAAAATAAATATATTTATTAATAAAAAATAAAAACAAAAATAAATACATGTTTACTATATTTAGCTAAACACATCAAAATTAATTGTATTTTCATTTGTATTTTTTCCTGACACCTCATTACATCCAGCCATAGAATTACACATTAAAATAAACATATTTGAAATAATTGATTTTAAATTATCATAATAATTCATTTAAAATGACCATATTTAAATATTAAAATAATTGCTTGTTTATCAACAACTTTAGCATTTTATTTATTACATTTTGAAACTCTCAGAAGCCAAGTTATGTTATATTCCTTAATATTTATTTATGCAAGTTTGAAGTATCAATTATCTAAACACAGTTTTGTTTGCATATTTTCAGGATGTAGATATATATATATATATATATATATATATATATATATATACAACGAACATTGGACACAAATTCCTCAATATGATTGACAAACACTTTCCCAAAGACAACATCCTAAGAAAAGTATTCAACAAGAACAACATTAAATTGAGCTACAGCTGCATGAACAATATACGACAAATCATCTCAAACCACAACAAAACAATTGCAAATGAGCCGTCGGCCCTCAGACAGAGCGACTCCAAAACCAACAAAGGATGTAATTGTCGAAAGAAACCTGATTGCCCCCTCAACGGGGGGTGCTTACAAACATCAGTTGTCTACCAATCTAAGGTAATACGCAAGGACATTAACACATCCGACACATATGTAGGATTAACCGAGGGAGAATTCAAAACCAGATGGAACAATCACAAGGCTTCTTTCAGGAACAAAAACCTGCGAAATACCACAGAACTCAGCAAACACATTTGGGACCTCAAAGACAATAATGTTGAATATTCAATAACATGGCAAATTCTTGCATCCAGCACACCTTACAATAGTGGTAATAAAAGATGCAACCTATGCTTGAAAGAGAAACTGTTTATTATTTACCGTCCAGACCTGTCATCCCTCAACAAGCGCAGCGAAATTGTAACAACATGCCGCCATAGACGGAAACACCTCCTAGGCAACACATGAGCCAATCACCACGCCCCTAGGCCAGCCTGTACCCATACCACTCTGTGCCCTATATAAACCATGGTATGCGAATGCTCCCATTAAAATCTCCTGACGATTGAGGGTACCCCCCCTCATGAAACAGTCCTGTAGAGATGAAATAGTCTTATATATATATATATATATATATATATGTATGAAATACTTGACTTGGTGAATTCTAGCTGTCAATATACTCCTCCCCTCTTAACCACGCCCCCAACCACGCCCCACCCTACCCCCGACCACGCCCCCACCCCCCACCTCCCGAAATCGGAGGTCTCAAGGTTGGCAAGTATGAATAGATGTCATCAATGTTTGAACCTGACAGTAGTCGAAGGTATTTCTGTCAACAAGAAAGAGGAGAGAAAATGATTGCTTTGGTGAAAAAGTTGTGGTTATATCAGTAAATAACACGTGAGTGTCCTCGTCTCCCTCGTACTCAAAACATCGACTTCGCCTGCCTGATGATTTTTTTGGGCAAACATGGAAATATGCCCTTTTTTTTTTTTTCTTTCCTTGAAACCCACTTTTGGCAGTTCCTTCCATTGCGGCGTATAAACAAACTCAAATGTGCTATAAATATTTCACACTACACATTAAAATACTGTCTCCATTTCAATGAGTTTCCAGCTCCAAAAGGGATTACAAAATGCTCCTTCATCAAATAATCATGGCGCCATCAAAGCAACGTTATATGACTACTGTTTGGAACAAACACTTTCCGATAGAATATAGTCTGGAAGCCGGTCAACCCCCCCCCCAAAAAAAAGTGTTTCCTTCATGAACTCCTGGCCGACGCTGAGCCACTGATCTCTGCGAGCACTTAGTTCTGAAGTGGTGAGCGAGCGGATAAACAAGTTGGATATTTCGGGAAGAAGTCGTGTCTCTTCTCCCTGCGCGTTTGATCAAAGTGCTGGATGGGGAGGTTTTGGATTTCGACGCACTCTCGTATATTAAAATACAGAAAATAAACAACCTGAAGAAAGGAAACAACTGCCAGACGGTGACAAAGCAGAACAAAACGTCAGCGCTTGGCGAGTTTTTCCGACTTTACCGCAGCATTTAGAGAAACCGGTTTTTTTTTTTAAAGTGACTGTTTGCAACCTTTACGCGGCTGCCGACGCTCACACTATGTTGTCAGATAACGATGGCAAAGTTAAGCTACAGTAGCTTAACCTGCGTCGTGGTTTACCCGACACATGAAACGTGACAAATTTGGGCGTTCAATTTGAAATGTGTTTTGCGGCAATTCCAACTTTGACCACAGCGTCAGTTTCTATCTAAAGTGGTGCTTTCCGTCATTTTCAGCTGACAATGATTAACCCTCCACCTTCCTCTTACGCGAGATCCATCGGGAATGGGGCCATAGGAAACCTTTCCCAACTGTATAAACACTAGTTATTATTGAATGTAGATTCCATCGTAATAACAGCATGACTGCACATTTGTAGTTGCTTCTCTGGGACTGCTTTTGTGTAACACACTCACACTATGTTGTCAGATAACGATGGCAAAGTTAAGTGGTTTACCCGACACATGAAACGTGACAAATTTGGGCGTTCAATTTGAAATGTGTTTTGCGGCAATTCCAACTTTGACCACAGCATCAGTTTCTATCTAAAGTGGCGCTTTCCGTCATTTTCAGCTGACTGCTTTTGCGAAATGATTAACCCTCCACCTGCTGCTCACTGCTCACCTCACAGGGGGTGGCAAAAAGGGGATGGGTCAAATGAAGAGGGCGATTTCACACACCTTGTGTGTGTGTGACTATCAGTGGCAAATGATGTGGCAAAGTTAAGCTACGGTAGCTTAAGTTGCGTCGTGGTTCACCCGACACATGAAACGTGACAAATTTGGGCGTTCAATTTGAAATGTGTTTTGCGGCAATTCCATCTTTGACCACAGCGTCAGTTTCTATCTAAAGTGGTGCTTTCCGTCATTTTCAGCTGACTGCTTTTGCGAAATGATTAACCCTCCACCTTCCTCTTACGCGAGATCCATCGGGAATGGGGCCAAAGGAAACCTTTCCCAACTGCATTAACACTAGTTATTATTGAATGTGAATTCCATCGTAATAACAGCATGACTGCACATTTTTAGTTGCTTCTCCGGGACTGCTTTTGTGTAACACACTCACACTATGTTGTCAGATAACGATGGCAAAGTTAAGTGGTTTACCCGACACATGAAACGTGACAAATTTGGGCGTTCAATTTCAAATGTGTTTTGCGGCAATTCCAACTTTGACCACAGTGTCAGTTTCTATCTAAAGTGGCGCTCTCCATCATATTCGGCTGACTGCTTTTGCGAAATGATTAACCCTCCACCTTCCTCTTACGCGAGATCCATCGGGAATGGGGCCGTAGGAAACTATTCCCAACTTTAATAAAACTAGTTATATTTGAATGTGAATTCCATCGTAATAACAGCATGACTGCACATTTGTAGTTGCTTCTCTGGGACTGCTTTTGTGTAACACACTCACACTATGTTTTGTCAGATAACGATGGCAAAGTTAAGTGGTTTACCCGACACATGAAACATGACAAATTTGGGCGTTCAATTTGAAATGTGTTTTGCGGCAATTCCAACTTTGACCACAGTGTCAGTTTCTATCTAAAGTGGCGCTCTCCATCATTTTCGGCTGACTGCTTTTGCGAAATGATTAACCCTCCACCTTCCTCTTACGCGAGATCCATCGGGAATGGGGCCGTAGGAATCTATTCCCAACTTTAATAAAACTAGTTATATTTGAATGTGAATTCCATCGTAATAACAGCATGACTGCACATTTTGAGTTGCTTCTCTGGGACTGCTTTTGTGTAACACACTCACACTATGTTGTCAGATAACGATGGCAAAGTTAAGTGGTTTACCCGACACATGAAACGTGACAAATCTGGGCGTTCAATTTGAAATGTGTTTTGCGGCAATTCTAACTTTGACCACAGCATCAGTTTCTATCTAAAGTGGCGCTTTCCGTCATTTTCAGCTGACTGCTTTTGCGAAATGATTAACCCTCCACCTGCTGCTCACTGCTCACCTCACAGGGGGTGGCAAAAAGGGGATGGGTCAAATGCAGAGGGTGATTTCACACACCTTGTGTGTGTGTGACTATCAGTGGCAAATGATGTGGCAAAGTTAAGCTACGGTAGCTTAAGTTGCGTCGTGGTTCACCCGACACATGAAACGTGACAAATTTGGGCGTTCAATTTGAAATGTGTTTTGCGGCAATTCCATCTTTGACCACAGCGTCAGTTTCTATCTAAAGTGGTGCTTTCCGTCATTTTCAGCTGACTGCTTTTGCGAAATGATTAACCCTCCACCTTCCTCTTACGCGAGATCCATGGGGAATGGGGCCATAGGAAACCTTTCCCAACTGTATAAACACTAGTTATTATTGAATGTAGATTCCATCGTAATAACAGCATGACTGCACATTTGTAGTTGCTTCTCTGGGACTGCTTTTGTGTAACACACTCACACTATGTTGTCAGATAACGATGGCAAAGTTAAGTGGTTTACCCGACACATGAAACGTGACAAATTTGGGCGTTCAATTTGAAATGTGTTTTGCGGCAATTCCAACTTTGACCACAGTGTCAGTTTCTATCTAAAGTGGCGCTCTCCATCATTTTCGGCTGACTGCTTTTGCGAAATGATTAACCCTCCACCTTCCTCTTACGCGAGATCCATCGGGAATGGGGCCGTAGGAAACTATTCCCAACTTTAATAAAACTAGTTATATTTGAATGTAAATTCCATCGTAATAACAGCATGACTGCACATTTTTAGCTGCTTCTCTGGGACTGCTTTTGTGTAACACACTCACACTATGTTGTCAGATAACGATGGCAAAGTTAAGTGGTTTACCCGACACATGAAACGTGACAAATTTGGGCGTTCAATTTGAAATGTGTTTTGCGGCAATTCCAACTTTGACCACAGCATCAGTTTCTATCAAAAGTGGCGCTTTCCGTCATTTTCAGCTGACTGCTTTTGCGAAATGATTAACCCTCCACCTGCTGCTCACTGCTCACCTCACAGGGGGTGGCAAAAAGGGGATGGGTCAAATGCAGAGGGTGATTTCACACACCTTGTGTGTGTGTGACTATCAGTGGCAAATGATGTGGCAAAGTTAAGCTACGGTAGCTTAAGTTGCGTCGTGGTTCACCCGACACATGAAACGTGACAAATTTGGGCGTTCAATTTGAAATGTGTTTTGCGGCAATTCCAACTTTGACCACAGTGTCAGTTTCTATCTAAAGTGGCGCTCTCCATCATTTTCGGCTGACTGCTTTTGCGAAATGATTAACCCTCCACCTTCCTCTTACGCGAGATCCATCGGGAATGGGGCCGTAGGAAACTATTCCCAACTTTAATAAAACTAGTTATATTTGAATGTGAATTCCATCGTAATAACAGCATGACTGCACATTTTTAGCTGCTTCTCTGGGACTGCTTTTGTGTAACACACTCACACTATGTTGTCAGATAACGATGGCAAAGTTAAGTGGTTTACCCGACACATGAAACGTGACAAATTTGGGCGTTCAATTTGAAGTGTGTTTTGCGGCAATTCTAACTTTGACCACAGCGTCAGTTTCTATCTAAAGTGGTGCTTTCCGTCATTTTCAGCTGACAATGATTAACCCCCCACCTTCCTCTTACGCGAGATCCATCGGGAATGGGGCCATAAGAAACCTTTCCCAACTGTATAAACACTAGTTATTATTGAATGTAGATTCCATTGTAATAACAGCATGACTGCACATTTGTAGTTGCTTCTCTGGGACTGCTTTTGTGTAACACACTCACACTATGTTGTCAGATAACGATGGCAAAGTTAAGTGGTTTACCCGACACATGAAACGTGACAAATTTGGGCGTTCAATTTGAAATGTGTTTTGCGGCAATTCCAACTTTGACCACAGTGTCAGTTTCTATCTAAAGTGAAGCTCTCCATCATTTTCGGCTGACTGCTTTTGCGAAAAGATTAACCCGCCACCTTCCTCTTACGCGAGATCCATCGGGAATGGGGCCAAAGGAAACCTTTACCAACTGCATTAACACTTGTTATTATTGAATGTGAATTCCATCGTAATAACAGCATGACTGCACATTTGTAGCTGCTTCTCTGGGACTGCTTTTGTGTAACACACTCACACTATGTTGTCAGATAACGATGGCAAAGTTTAGTGGTTTACCCGACACATGAAACGTGACAAATTTGGGCGTTCAATTTGAAATGTGTTTTGCGGCAATTCCAACTTTGACCACAGTGTCAGTTTCTATCTAAAGTGGCGCTCTCCATCATTTTCGGCTGACTGCTTTTGCGAAATGATTAACCCTCCACCTTCCTCTTACGCGAGATCCATCGGGAATGGGGCCGGAGGAAACTATTCCCAACTTTAATAAAACTAGTTATATTTGAATGTGAATTCCATCGTAATAACAGCATGACTGCACATTTTTAGCTGGTTCTCTGGGACTGCTTTTGTGTAACACACTCACACTATGTTGTCAGATAACGATGGCAAAGTTTAGTGGTTTACCCGACACATGAAACGTGACAAATTTGGGCGTTCAATTTGAAATGTGTTTTGCGGCAATTCCAACTTTGACCACAGCGTCAGTTTCTATCTAAAGTGGTGCTTTCCGTCATTTTCAGCTGACAATGATTAACCCTCCACCTTCCTCTTACGCGAGATCCATCGGGAATGGGGCCATAGGAAACCTTTCCCAACTGTATAAACACTAGTTATTATTGAATGTAGATTCCATCGTAATAACAGCATGACTGCACATTTGTAGTTGCTTCTCTGGGACTGCTTTTGTGTAACACACTCACACTATGTTGTCAGATAACGATGGCAAAGTTAAGTGGTTTACCCGACACATGAAACGTGACAAATTTGGGCGTTCAATTTGAAATGTGTTTTGCGGCAATTCCAACTTTGACCACAGCGTCAGTTTCTATCTAAAGTGGTGCTTTCCGTCATTTTCAGCTGACAATGATTAACCCTCCACCTTCCTCCTACGCGAGATCCATCGGGAATGGGGCCATAGGAAACCTTTCCCAACTGTATAAACACTAGTTATTATTGAATGTAGATTCCATCGTAATAACAGCATGACTGCACATTTGTAGTTGCTTCTCTGGGACTGCTTTTGTGTAACACACTCACACTATGTTGTCAGATAACGATGGCAAAGTTTAGTGGTTTACCCGACACATGAAACGTGACAAATTTGGGCGTTCAATTTGAAATGTGTTTTGCGGCAATTCCAACTTTGACCACAGTGTCAGTTTCTATCTAAAGTGGCGCTCTCCATCATTTTCGGCTGACTGCTTTTGCGAAATGATTAACCCTCCACCTTCCTCTTACGCGAGATCCATCGGGAATGGGGCCATAGGAAACCTTTCCCAACTGTATAAACACTAGTTATTATTGAATGTAGATTCCATCGTAATAACAGCATGACTGCACATTTGTAGTTGCTTCTCTGGGACTGCTTTTGTGTAACACACTCACACTATGTTGTCAGATAACGATGGCAAAGTTAAGTGGTTTACCCGACACATGAAACGTGACAAATTTGGGCGTTCAATTTGAAATGTGTTTTGCGGCAATTCCAACTTTGACCACAGCGTCAGTTTCTATCTAAAGTGGCGCTTTCCGTCATTTTCAGCTGACTGCTTTTGCGAAATGATTAACCCTCCACCTGCTGCTCACTGCTCACCTCACAGGGGGTGGCAAAAAGGGGATGGGTCAAATGCAGAGGGTGATTTCACACACCTTGTGTGTGTGTGACTATCAGTGGCAAATGATGTGGCAAAGTTAAGCTACGGTAGCTTAAGTTGCGTCGTGGTTCACCCGACACATGAAACGTGACAAATTTGGGCGTTCAATTTGAAATGTGTTTTGCGGCAATTCCATCTTTGACCACAGCGTCAGTTTCTATCTAAAGTGGTGCTTTCCGTCATTTTCAGCTGACTGCTTTTGCGAAATGATTAACCCTCCACCTTCCTCTTACGCGAGATCCATCGGGAATGGGGCCAAAGGAAACCTTTACCAACTGCATTAACACTAGTTATTATTGAATGTGAATTCCATCGTAATAACAGCATGACTGCACATTTTTAGTTGCTTCTCTGGGACTGCTTTTGTGTAACACACTCACACTATGTTGTCAGATAACGATGGCAAAGTTAAGTGGTTTACCCGACACATGAAATGTGACAAATTTGGGCGTTCAATTTGAAATGTGTTTTGCGGCAATTCCAACTTTGACCACAGCATCAGTTTCTATCAAAAGTGGCGCTTTCCGTCATTTTCAGCTGACTGCTTTTGCGAAATGATTAACCCTCCACCTGCTGCTCACTGCTCCCCTCACCTCCCAGGGGGTGGAACAAAGGGGATGGGTCAAATGCAGAGGGTAATTTCACCATACCTAGTGTGTGTGTGACTATCAGTGGCAAATAATGTGGCAAAAATAAGCTACGGTAGCTTAACTTGTGTCGCGGTTTACCCGACACATGAAACGTGACACATTCGTGCGTTCAATTTGAAATGTGTTTTGCGGCAATTCCAACTTTGACCACAGCATCAGTTTCTATCTAAAGTGGTGCTTTTCATCATTTTCAGCTGACTTTTTTGCGGAATGATTAACCCTCCACCTTCCTCTTACGCGAGTTCCATCAGGAATGGGGCCACAGGAAATCTTTCCCAACTGTATTAACACTTGTTATTATTGAATGTGAATTCTATCGTAATAACAGCATGACTGCAATTTTTTTTTAACTACTCTGGGACTGCTTTTGTATATGTTCCAATCTTTTTACTCGAGCCGACGAACAATTGTGAATTAATATACAGTGGAACCTCGATTTACGATCCTCTCATTATTAGGGATGATGTTCGAAACCGGTTCTCCCGGTTGTTCGATAAGAAAAGAACAAATTCCATGGACTCGAATCCCTTTTTGAGAACCGGTTCCCGTTATCGAGGCCACTATAGTAAAGAAAAAGAGTTGGTTCTTTATTCGAATCCCTGGGAACGAATTCCGTCCCACAGGAAATGCCCTGTGGGACAGCAATGTTATGCCCATTTGATTGTAGACTCTTACTGACACCTTGTGGCGATATGAAAATACTACGCGTCATTAGTTTGGGCACTTCCGGGTTGGCGACGTCAGTTCAGTTCATGAGACAATTGAGAAGTAGACAAGTTGTGTTAGCTCTTACAAGCCTTGGAAAAGATTAGTCTGTAAGTAAACTGTTTAACTTGTTTATGTAACTCAATATTAAAGAAAGTGGAAAGTGGTTAAATTTGATACTAAGATGTTTATTGAAAAACAATTTGCATGCACTGTTTCAATGTTTGTTTTGAGGACTTAAAATGGCTGCCAGTCGTGTATTTCCACCATCAAAATAATTTTTTGGAAGAAGAATTGTTGATTGATGACTGTGGTGCTCTTAGTTTCATAGTGTGTGTAGTTAGTATGTTCCAATAGCAGCAGAAGTGCACTTTTTGGAGAGCTGTATTATTTTCAGTTTTGTGCCCAAGGGACTGATTTTATTTAACACTATATTATTATTTATACACCTATAGTGATCACAGAGACAGGTTGTTTTTGTATTACTGCATATATTTGTTTTTCCTGAAAAATCCCGCGTTAATATACTTTGGGTAACAACAGTCAATATATATATATATATATATATATATATATATATGTATGTGTGGGGAAAAAAAATCACAAGACTATTTCATCTCTACAGGCCTGTTTCATGAGGGGGGGTACCCTCAATCGTCAGGAGATTTTAATGGGAGCATTCGCATACCATGGTTTATATAGGGCACAGAGTGGGTGGGTACAGGCTGGCCTAGGGGCGTGGTGATTGGCTCATGTGTTACCTAGGAGGTGTTTCCGTCTATGGCGGCATGTTGTTACAATTTCGCTGCGCTTGTTGAGGGATGACAGGTCTGGACGGTAAATAATAAACAGTTTCTCTTTCAAGCATAGGTTGCATCTTTTATTACCACTATTGTAAGGTGTGCTGGATGCAAGAATTTGCCATGTTATTGAATATTCAACATTATTGTCTTTGAGGTCCCAAATGTGTTTGCTGAGTTCTGTGGTATTTCGCAGGTTTTTGTTCCTGAAAGAAGCCTTGTGGTTGTTCCATCTGGTTTTGAATTCACCCTCGGTTAATCCTACATATGTGTCGGATGTGTTAATGAACTTGCGTATTACCTTAGATTGGTAGACAACTGATGTTTGTAAGCACCCCCCGTTGAGGGGGCAATCAGGTTTCTTTCGACAGTTACATGCTTTGTTGGTTTTGGAGTCGTTCTGACTGGGGGTCGACGGCTCATTTGCAATTGTTTTGTTGTGGTTTGAGATGATTTGTCGTATATTGTTCATGCAGCTGTAGCTCAATTTGATGTTGTTCTTGTTGAATACTTTTCTTAGGTTGTTGTCTTTGGGAAAGTGTTTGTCAATCAGATTGAGGAATTTGTGTCCAATGTTCGTTGAGACGTTTTTGCTGTATGGGGGGTTGTACCAGATGAGCTACAGCTGCATGAACAATATACGACAAATCATCTCAAACCACAACAAAACAATTGCAAATGAGCCGTCGACCCCCAGTCAGAACGACTCCAAAACCAACAAAGCATGTAACTGTCGAAAGAAACCTGATTGCCCCCTCAACGGGGGGTGCTTACAAACATCAGTTGTCTACCAATCTAAGGTAATACGCAAGGACATTAACACATCCGACACATATGTAGGATTAACCGAGGGTGAATTCAAAACCAGATGGAACAACCACAAGGCTTCTTTCAGGAACAAAAACCTGCGAAATACCACAGAACTCAGCAAACACATTTGGGACCTCAAAGACAATAATGTTGAATATTCAATAACATGGCAAATTCTTGCATCCAGCACACCTTACAATAGTGGTAATAAAAGATGCAACCTATGCTTGAAAGAGAAACTGTTTATTATTTACCGTCCAGACCTGTCATCCCTCAACAAGCGCAGCGAAATTGTAACAACATGCCGCCATAGACGGAAACACCTCCTAGGTAACACATGAGCCAATCACCACGCCCCTAGGCCAGCCTGTACCCACCCACTCTGTGCCCTATATAAACCATGGTATGCGAATGCTCCCATTAAAATCTCCTGACGATTGAGGGTACCCCCCCTCATGAAACAGGCCTGTAGAGATGAAATAGTCTTGTGATTTTTTTTCCCCACACATACATATATTGCGCTCTACTACGGTATCGAGCACTATTTTTTGGATAACCTTATTAAGACATATATATATATATATATATATATATAATTTTTCTAGGGGGGTAACAGTCAATATTTATTTATTTATTTTATTTTATTTTTTTCTTATAAAATAAAAGTGAGCTTTTGTTAAACCAAATATTGTGTTTTTTTCCATATACAACAACCTATCTGGATTCGATAAGAGAATCGATAAGGAATCGGTTCGATAAGAGGATTCGATAATGGGCTCGAACTCGATAATTTCTTGTCAAACATCATCCCTACTCATTATACAAACTTTTTTCCAATACAAAAACAATTGTGTGCCTTGCAGTACAGCCATTTCGTGCCAGGCGGATACTCTCGCCTCATTTATTCAGCAGAGCAATGCTGTCGTTAGCTACTGTGCTAATTGATACTTTTGTGTTTTTTTTTGCCGTATTACAGTATTTTCATAGTTTTGCTAGCCCAATATGAGTCCAACGAAAGCAATTGACAAGCTTGGTGTGGTTTGAAGTATTCAGGATGTATCCACAGCGTTGTCGACACTGCTCCCTTCTCCTCCCCATCCCTTCCACCGCATGCAAAGAAATTAACCAACAAGGTAAAGTTGATTTTTATTTCATATTCCTAATCATTGTAGCGACCTGGCTGTCAAAGTTAAGGAGTTTTGTGATTTCAAACAATGAGTGCACCACAGGGCTAGTGATGTTGTTTTGGCTTTGTCAATAAATAAAACTTCGATCCATGTTTGTTTGATATACAGTACTGTATAGCGCTTTTGTGTCCTTAAAGTGTACAAAACTTTACTAAAATATGCATTTTTGTACGAGCTGGAACCCATTATTTATATTTACATTGTTTCTTCTGGAGACATTTGCTTCCATATACAAACTTTTCCATGTACGAACCCTGTTCAAGAACTAATTAAGTTCGTAAATCCGAGGTTTTACTGTAATTGTGAAAAAATATAGATATTTAAAAAATAAATAGGTTATTTCAAACCACTGTATTTGGTGTTCTTGTGAACGTATTGGTTAGAAATATACATCTTTGAGCAAGTTGCAAACAGTCATTTTAACCGAATATGAAAACAACTAAAGGTATAACAGTACAGGTTGGATGGTACACATACAAATAAAGTTGTTTGTTTTGTATTTTTTGTACCCTTACATGAACCGTATCATGACCTTTATACTGTGTTGATGGCAAAGTTTTGTCTATTTTATACGCATGGCAAAGGCAGTTTGGAAACATTTGATGTTAAAATGATTTAGAAAAACAAAACCTGTGAATGCCTGTGTCTGTACATCATGATAAAAATAATAATAATAATTTAAAAAAAAATACGGTTTTGATAAGACCCAGAAGAACTAGCAGTTGGTGCGGGTAATGTTTCGTTAAAATGCCAATTCGTGGCCCGGAATGCATAACAGAAATTTCAGTCTTTATTTATTTATTTTTTTAAGTCTCTGTCAATATGTACGGAGCCCCTAAAGCCCTTTTTTATAAAGTTATATATATATAAAAAAAAAAATAATAATAATAATTTTTATTTATTTATTTATTTTTTAGACATGTATCACGAGAAAGTTTCTCGTGTGCACGAGATACATGTCTAAAAAAAAAAAAAATTGTTTTCTTTTTTTTTTTATAACTTTATAAAAAGTTTCTCGTGTGCACGAGAGCACGAGATAGTTTCTCGCCACAAGATACATGTCTAAAAAAATAAATAAATAAATAAAAAAATTTGAAAAAAAAAAAAAATCCCCCATGTCCCTTTAGGGGCTCCGTAAATATGTGTCATATTGACATGAAAACGTCACATTTTTACTTTGTGCCACAAACCATGTGATCACGCACTGTGGGAGCATTTGTTGTAGGATTTATTTCCTAAAATAAAATCTTTACCAGTTAAAAATTACTTATGAAGTTACTTAACTTTTTCCCCATTCATTAACTTTCCCTTTAAGTAACTTTTTCAATCTTGTGAGGTGTTATGTTATATTTTATGGTGTTATTATACAGTGGTACCTCGGTTTTTGTACTTATGATTCGGTGTGTATATTGTCTTGGTTATCGGGCCCCTCGCTTTGGACACTCATTGTCTGTGAAGAATTGATATTGTTTTTTTTAAAGTTGGGACACTAAAATCCTTAAATCATCTTTATTATGTGTGTGTGATTTATTTGCTCATAGAATGCACACGGAACAATGAACAACTCCGTGTCTGTCACCTTCCTTTGTGTTGGCGCTATTAAAAATGGTGCCGTCCAGGTTTTCCGACAGTGTCTGTGCTTTTGGACCTGTTTTTCATATGAGACCGGGTGCAAAATAAGCCACTATGGGGCCAAAAAAAGCTGCGAGTACCAGCACTTTGATAAACTTTGAAAATAAAGAAGGTGAGAAAAACTATTACATTTTTTTAAAATACCTATGAAGGTGCAATCTACGTAACTCCTTCGTCTCTACCCGTCTTTAATAAATGTAAAATCACTTTTACCTGTATTTTTACCAAATATTTTGCATTGTTTTTTGCTTATAAAACTATAATTATTATCTTTATAGAATGTATGTAAAATGTGTTTTGTGTCTGAATTAGATTACCGTATTTTTCGGACTATAAGTCGCAGTTTTTTTCATAGTTTGGCCGGGGGTGCGACTTATACTCAGGAGCGACTTATGTGTGAAATTATTAACACATTACCGTAAAATATCAAACAATATTATTTAGCTCATTCACGTAAGAGACTAGACGTATAAGATTTCATGGGATTTAGCGATTAGGAGTGACAGATTGTTTGGTAAACGTATAGCATGTTCTATATGTTATAGTTATTTGAATATTTAACATACCAGGCACGTTCTCAGTTATTTATGCGTCATATAACGTACACTTATTAAGCCTGTTGTTCACTATTCTTTATTTATTTTAAATTGCCTTTCAAATGTCTATTCTTGGTGTTGGGTTTTATCAAATACATTTCCCCCAAAAATGCGACTTATACTCCAGTGCGACTTATATATGTTTTTTTCCTTCTTTATTATGCATTTTCGGGCAGTGCGACCTATACTCCGGAGCGACTAATACTCCGAAAAATACGGTACTTGGATTTAAATGATGGAAAAAAAATCGTACAATTTGGTGTTCCTGTGACTACCGTATTTTCCGCACTATAAGGCGCACCTAAAAACCACACATTTTCTCAAAAGCTAACAGTGCGCCTTATAACCCGGTGCGCTTTATTACGATTCATTTTCATAAAGTTTCGATCTCGCAACTTCGGTAAACAGCCGCCATCTTTTTTCCCGGTAGAACAGGAAGTGCTTCTTCTTCTACGCAAGCAACCGCCAAGGTAAGCACCCGCCCCCATAGAACAGGAAGCGCTACCGCCCGCCCCCGGAAGAAAAAGAAGCGCGCGGATATTTCGTTTCATTTCCTTTGTGTGTCTACATCTGTAAAGACCAGACTACAAAATGGCTCCTACTAAACGACACGCTTATAACGCAGAATTTAAACTTAAGGCAATAAGTCATGCCGAAGAACACGGAAATAGAGCAGCAGCAAGAGAATATAACATAAATTAATCAATGGTGCGTAGGTGGAGGAAGCAAGAAGATGACCTGCGCCAGGTAAAGAAGACAAAACAGAGTTTCCGAGGGAACAAAGCACGATGGCAACAGTTGGAGGACGAACTCGAACAGTGGGTTGTTGAGCAGAGAGCAGCAAGCAGAAGTGTCAGCACCATCACTATTCGAATGAAGGCAACAACGCTAGCAAGCGAACTTCACCTGGATGATTTTAAAGGTGGTGCTTCTTGGTGTTTCCGGTTTATGAAAAGACGCAATCTCTCCATCCGCACACGGACTACTATTTCACAGCAACTGCCTAACGACTTTAAAGAAAAGCTGGCTACTTTCCGTGCATATTGTAAAAAGAAGATAGCGGAAAAAAAGATCCGGCCAGAGAACATTATCAACATGGACGAGGTTCCACTGACTTTTGATATTCCTGTGAACCGCACTGTTGATACAACGGGAGCACGTACGGTGAATATTCGCACCACAGGGAATGAGAAGTCGTCCTTCACTGTGGTTCTAGCTTGCCATGCTAATGGCCAGAAACTTCCTCCCATGGTGATATTCAAAAGGAAGACCTTGCCAAAAGAGACCTTTCCAGCCGGCGTCATCATAAAAGCTAACTCGAAGGGATGGATGGATGAAGAAAAGATGAGCGAGTGGTTAAGGGAAGTTTACGCGAAGAGGCCGGGTGGCTTTTTTCACGCTGCTCCGTCCATGTTGATATACGACTCCATGCGCGCCCACATCACAGATGGTGTCAAAAAACAAGTGAAGCACACAAATACAACACTCGCCGTCATTCCGGGTGGATTAACCAAAGAACTCCAACCGCTGGATATTGGTGTCAACAGGGCATTCAAATCACGAGTGCGAACGGCGTGGGAAAAATGGATGACCGAAGGCGAACACACCTTCACTAAAACGGGCAGACAGCGCCGGACGACATACGCCAACATCTGCCAGTGGATTGTAAATGCCTGGGCAGATATTTCGGTCACAACTGTGGTCCGAGCTTTCCGGAAGGCAGGATTCACAGAACTACTGGACAACAACAGCGACACTGAATCCGATGACTTCGAAGAGACGGAGCCGGCCATTTTGGAACCCACGCTTGCGCAACTTTTCAATTCGGACACCGAAGACGAAGAATTCGAAGGATTTACCGGTACGAATGAAGAATAACTTCAGAAAGTGAGCGCTATGTTTATTTTGTGTGTTGTGACATTAACGTTCGAGCAACATTACCGGTATGTTGCTATTGCTCTACACCATTTTGAATTTTACTATGTTTGTGATTGCACATTTGTACATTTTGGGACAGAGTTGTTAGAACGCTGGTTTTCAATATATTATTAAAGTTTGACTGAACTATCTGACTGTTTTTTTGACATTCACTTTAGCGCAGCCTTTTTTTGACATTCACTTTAGCGCAGCGTAGGCGCGGCTTATAGTCCGGGGCGGCTTATTGGTGGACAAAATTATGAAATATGTAATTCATAGAAGGTGCGGCTAATAATCCGGTGCGCCTTATAGTGCGGAAAATACGGTATTTGGAACCAGATATGGTAAAAACAAAAATCAAGGTACTAATTTATTTTTTTTCCATTATTTCATTGTTGAAAGCAGACTATTGATTGGGAAGTAGAACTTCTGATTACTCACTTATAATGAAGCAGAGTCCATTCGGAACGCCCACTTTAGGTTACTACGTAAAGTAGAGTTCCTAGGGCAATAAAGTGCTAATGAAAAAAAACACGCCCTCGCCCTAACTCTTATGAAATATCGGCCAAGTATATTTTTGTGCAAAAATTGAATATTTGTCGGACATGATTGTAGATTGTGTTGTGAGAAATTGTAAGTTCTTGTTTAAATTGTCAATAATTTCATTTAAATACATGTAAATAATACTTGTACACAGCTTTGGCTGATGAAACCTAGAGATATCCCAAAGTCATTTGATTTCTACGTTCCGCTGCTTTAGGGTATTTTGGGATTTGGAGCAAAGTACTATATGTGTAAATGTAAACGTAATGTCGTCACAGCAGCACAGTTACATTTTTTCACCAACCCAATGAAAAAAAAACAAACACAATACTGTATAAAATAAATACTTCGGGTAGAAATATGAGCGTGACTGATCAGCTTCTCAGACGTGTTTTCCTCCATTTGATGAACTAAGTTGAAGCACGTTCCAAGTCCTTCATAGGTTCCTGTCAATTGCATGGGTTTCTATACATGGGAAAAAAAAGAAAAGGAAATCTTGTTCTGCTCTTCCAACGGACACAGCAGAGTGGACGGCAGTAGCTTCCGCGTGTTTCACTGGAAATGACCGTAATTCCACACGGTGACGCGTCCTCCACAATCCCACGGTCTCGGATCGCAGTCGGTAACTACAGGACAGAAGTGTAGATATCCTTCTGCTTGTCTTTCTTCCTCTGTGATGTTGCTACGGTCTATAATGGATATCATGGTTAGGGTTGGGGTTTGTGGAGGCTCTGGTCAGTGAAGTGCAGAGGTTTCTCGAGGCTGGATCACTCTAGACCACCGTATTTCTCTGCCGGTAGGGAGGAGGTGGCAGAACAGGGCCAGACTTAAGGGAAAACTCCGACATGTACTCGGGGTTTTCAGCTACTGCTGACCGAATGTGTCCATTCTGCTTGTAGAAGAGCTTAGCGTTGGTGGACCCGCCCTGGGTGCTGTCAGATGGTTTGGGAGGCAAGCTGTGCTGCCAGTACTCCGGATTGTCAAAGGTTACCTTCAGCTTCTTCCCAGCGGCTTTACCTGCCGTCTGTCCACCGTGCTTCAGCAGGCTGGCAGGCTGCGAGGCTATGTGGCTCTGGTAGCCTGGCAGGCAGGCCAGTCCGATGGGGGCCGTCGCGGTGGATGGCACACCTGAATGGCACGCCAAGACCTGCGCCGTAGTTCCTGTTTGGCTCTGGCCGGTGGAGCCGACACCGAGAATGCTAGCTTGTGCTGTAGGTTTGATGGTGTGGTGGGCGTGGAGGATGTGGGTCAGCGGAGCGTGGTGACACGGCATGCCAGATGGCGAAGGCGTGGGGAGAGGGTAGTGGGGCAGGCTGGTCTGGATGCTAAGTGGGAGGTGGGACCCTGAGGTGGCGGCTGAGATGGCGGAAGGAGGCTGGGTGGGGAGAGGCAGACCGTTTCTCCGCAGGGTCTCAGCCGTGCTATGGAAGGTGTTGAAGTAGAGGGGCTCGTTGATGTACTCGTCCTCCGCTTTGACCTGGCTGCTGGGTGTGCTGTGGTAGCCCGGGTTGTCCAACGCATGGATCTCCCCATTTTTACGCCGAGAAACAAAGGGGTTTTCCTCAATTGGGTTCAGGTATTCTGTACACACATCAGAAAAGAAGAAGGACGGACAGGAATAAAGAAAGGGTTTACGAACGGCAGATCAATTAGTCACATTTAGAAATTAGATCAAGGAAAAGGGAAACAGAAACTGAAAGGAAAAGTAGGAAGACGAGAGGTCACTTGCTAATGAGGCGTTGGAAGGGGACATGATAATGGTAATAATGGAAACCACTATAAAACAGACAGGCAACTTGCCAGAAGTTCTTTGGCACTGGAATCTCCATCTGCCGGCGGGTGAAAACACCAACAAATGACCTCTTTTCGCTGCTTCCAAGCGCTATTATAGCAGGGTGTGAAACCTATTGATTTTGCCCACTCTTGCGCTCCTTGACATTGCATCAGATGCATTTTGCCTTAGGCCTTGTTATCTTTTGAGAAGCTAAAAAAAAAATCAAAGGCATAAGAGCAGGGCTGAATTACGATCAGAGGCTGACCGAGCTCCATCAAATACTGTTAATCATCTGACAAAACCACTGGTTGTCAATGTCTTTACCTCAAACTATCACATTTGGTGCTTAATCCACATGTTCCTGGCTCGGTGTACATTGCATCTAATGACTTAATAGGTTGTGGAAGTGTGATTGTAACATCCAGTCCTAGCAAACCAATCTTTCCCTGAATACTTATTTTCTTTCTCACAAACTAGAAGCCCACAGCAGAGGATCACTCATCCTTTGGTATTTGTATTGGAGAGCTGCTGCTATGTTGAGGGCCTGTGAGTTGAAATTGTTTTGATATGTTCTAAAACTTGCATATTTAGTTGCAACTTTCAAAGGCGGTGAGCTCCAGCTTCTATGCCCTCCAGGACACACTTGAGTGTATTTTGGCTTCTGGGCACTTCTCTTGCCTTGGAGCGCTGATCTGATCGACTGTTGCCAACACTGAAATGTCATCCTCTCTGTGTGCTTTTTTGTCTCAGTACCTGATGAGCTCTTGTCCTTCATGGGGGTCATGTATCCGTCCTCGTCCGTCTCCCTGGAGACCCTCTCCCCCAGGAAGATGGTGGGGTCAGCGCTGTACCTCTGTCCTCCATTGTCTTCAGCCCCAGCTTGGCTCAGACCCTTCTTCTGCAAGTTCCCATTGCAGTGTTGATCTTCCAGGGTGGGTCCCTGCCCACCGGCGGCTTCCTCCTTTGCCCCTGCCGCTAGACCCTCTGAAGGGTTTGGCCCTCCTTCCCGATAGCCAAACTGGTTCTGGAGAAGAGCAAGGGCAGTAGATTAAGAAAGGAAATAAATAGGATTACCGTATTTTCCGGATCATAGGGCCCACTGGATTTTAAGGCGCACTGCCGATGAATGGTCTATTTTCGATCTTTTGTCATACAAAAGGCGCACCGGATTATAGGGCACATTAAAGGTGTCGTATTATTATTATTTTTTTTTCTAAATGTAAAACACTTCCTTGTGGTCTACATTAACATTTAACGGCGGTTCTTTGGTCAAAATGTTGCATAGATTATGTTTTACAGATCATCTACAAGCCCCTTTCTGACAGTCGCTTCCGGATGTGCCGTTTTGTGGGCGGTCTTCTTAATGTGGCTCACCTTCGGCAGCGTGTTCTCCCCGTCAACTTTGTTGTAGCGGTGTAGCGTGCAAGGACGGGAGTGGAAGAAGTGTCAAAAGATGGAGCATTCAGACTTTACTTAAATCAATAACGGAGCAACATCTCCTCATCCGAAAACAACAACAAGGCCGGAAATGTGTGCCGTGAAAAACCGTCCGACCGGAATTCTAATAACTAAAGTTCCTTGGGTGAATAATTCAAACTCACTACACCGGTATGTTTTAGCTCTTTCATGGCGAGTTTACTGACAGATATAAGTAAGAACTTTACACTATTTTATATTAGAAATGGCAACAGCGGAGGATGAATGTCACATAACAAGAAGATAGAGAAAAAGAAGAAGCTTATCGACTACGTCGTTGGTGCGGACTACAAAGGCGGACGCGCGCAATTTTTCAGGATTTATGAGGATCCCAAATACAGATCAGCAGGTACCAGAAGGTAAGAAAAGTTGCTTTTGCATAATATTGCGAAACGAAACGGCAGATAATGTCTTATCTTATACACACACCTAATAATACTCGTATGTTTAATGCGCCGACAATCCATCAAGTGGAGCGGCTTCATAGCTTACCAAAGTCATACTAAAACATTTTGATGGATTTTTTAGCGCCGTGTGTAACGTTCTATATTTTCAATGGAACATGTTGGAAAATGTTGGTGTTGTTTACTTGAGTGATATTGCCACCATACCCATACTTGCCAACCTTGAGACCTTCGAATTCGGGAGATTGGTGGGGGCGGGGGGAGGTGAGGGGGACGGGTTTTCGGGTTTGATGGTAGCGGGGGTGTATATTGTAGCCCGGAAGAGTTAGGGATGCAAGGGATTCTGGGTATTTGTTCTGTTGTGTTTATGTTGTGTTACGGTGCGGATGTTCTCCCGAAATGTGTTTGTCATTCTTGTTTGGTGTGGGTTCACAGTGTGGCGCAGATTTGTAACAGTGTTAAAGTTGTTTATACGGCCACCCTCGGTGTGACCTGTATGGCTGTTGATCAAGTATGTCTTGCAGTCAATTTTTTGTGCACGTAGAAGCACCAAAATTCGGGAGTCTCCCGGAAAAATCGGGTTGGGTTGGCAAGTATGACCATACCTCTTACCACGTATCTCTTATGTTTGACTGCCATCTACTGGTCAGACTTATCATTACACCATGTACCAAATAAAATTGCTTCGAGGTCGGTGAGCAAAACCAGAATTATTCCGTACATTAGGCGCACTGTCGAGTTTTGAGGGATAACAAGGATTTTAAGTGCGCCTTATAGTCCGGAAAATACGGTAAAACTTTGTTCACATCGTAGTATAACAACCCAAAATAATGACGCTTGAGCCAGCTGTGTGCCACCTGCGGCAAACTCGGTGAGACTTTTAACCTGTGCAGCTGCCGGTTGCAAGTAAAATTCAGGGAAAAGTTCTGTGGGTGTAGTCATCAGCCTTAAGGGACTGTGAGGGGCAGCCAAGCAGGGCAACAACATGCGCACACCTGAGCCTAAAAAAAGAAGCAAAAACCCCCAACAGAAAACAAAACATGACATGCAGAGTGAAGGGTTTCCTGTGGAGCTCTGTTAGTTTGCTGCAGGCTATTTAACGCTGGCCCACTCCTCTGCACCTCGCGCCAACTGCACGCACTACAGCAGTAATTACAGGAAGTGCAGCTACAAACAACAGAACAAGGGAGGAAACATCCTCAGGGTTATATCCCTCCATCATATCATTCTCTCCTCTGCAATCAGCTTCCTCCTCTTCAAAACGTTTCTGTTTGTTCTTCAAAGCGTTTTTTTTTTTTTTTTTTTTAGATTAAATCCTCTCCAATTTGATATTGGACGTACGGTACCCACTTGGCCGTAGATGACACAGGATACGAAGCAAGCTATAAAACTTGAGCTCCTTAACGTTCAAGGATTTCTTTTCAGCTAAAATGCCTAAAAAGTTATACCAAAAGTAAATGTAGACGATTGTCCAATTTGGAGTAAAGGTATGGTTTGGGGCTCTTTTCAATGCTAACAAGCTCATTCTCTCCCCCAATTGTCCAAATATGTCTAAGGCTATGTTCTTACTGCCCAATTCAGATATTTTGTTGAATTCATCCATCCATCTTCTTCCGCTTATCCGAGGTCGGGTCGCGGGGGCAGCAGCTTAAGCAGGGAAGCCCAGACTTCCCTCTCCCCAGCCACTTCGTCCAGCTTTTCCTGTGAGACCCCGAGGCGTTCCCAGGCCAGCCGGGAGACATAGTCTTCCCAATGTGTCCTGGGTCTTCCCCGCGGCCTCCTACCGGTGGGACGTGCCCTAAACACCTCCCTAGGGAGGCGTTCGGGTGGCATCCTGACCAGATGCCCGAACCACCTCATCTGGCTCCTCTCCATGTGGAGGAGCAGCGGCTTTACTTTGAGCTCCTCCCGGATGGCAGAGCTTCTCACCCTATCTCTAAGGGAGAGCCACGCCACCCGGCGGAGGAAACTCATTTCCTTGTCCTTTCGGTCATAACCCAAAGCTCATGACCATAGGTGAGGATGGGAACGTAGATCGACCGGTAAATTGAGAGCTTTGCCTTCCGGCTCAACTCCTTCTTCACCACAACGGATCGATACAGCGTCCGCATTACTGAAGATGCCGCACCGATCCGCCTGTCGATCTCACGATCCACTCTTCCCCCACTCGTGAACAAGACTCCGAGGTACTTGAACTCCTCCACTTGGGGCAAGATCTCCTCCCCAACCCGGAGATGGCACTCCACCCTTTTCCGGGCGAGAACCATGGACTCGGACTTGGAGGTGCTGATTCTCATCCCAGTCGCTTCACACTCAGCTGCGAACCGATCCAGTGAGAGCTGAAGATCCTGGCCAGATGAAGCCATCAGGACCACATCATCTGCAAAAAGCAGAGACCTAATCCTGCAGCCACCAAACCAGATCCCCTCAACGCCTTGACTGCGCCTAGAAATTCTGTCCATAAAAGTTATGAACAGAATCGGTGACAAAGGGCAGCCTTGGCGGAGTCCAACCCTCACTGGAAACGTGTCCGACTTACTACCGGCAATGCGGACCAAGCTCTGGCACTGATCATACAGGGAGCGGACTGCCACAATCAGACAGTCCGATACCCCATACTCTCTGAGCACTCCCCACAGGACTTCCCGAGGGACATGGTCGAATGCCTTCTCCAAGTCCACAAAACACATGTAGACTGGTTGGGCAAACTCCCATGCACCCTCAAGGACCCTGCCGAGAGTATAGAGCTGGTCCACAGTTCCACGACCAGGACGAAAACCACACTGTTCCTCCTGAATCCGAGGTTCGACTATCCGGCGTAGCCTCCTCTCCAGTACACCTGAATAGACCTTACCGGGAAGGCTGAGGAGTGTGATCCCACGATAGTTAGAACACACCCTCCGGTTCCCCTTCTTAAAGAGAGGAACCACCACCCCGGTCTGCCAATCCAGAGGTATCTTTTCAATGCTAACAAGCTCATTCTCTCCCCCAATTGTCCAAATATGTCTAAGGCTATGTTCTTACTGCCCAATTCAGATATTTTGTTGAATTCAATCATTAAAAGTAGTCGTTCACAGTATCAAAAAAAAAGTAAATTTCTTTGTATTTTTAATGTGCACAAAACACGATGTCACATGCGATACTCTGTGTTCATCAGTGGCGGGCCGTGCGTTTCCCACCTAGGCCGTCAGCATACTTGCCAACCTTGAGACCTCCGAATTCGGGAGATTGGGGGGGGTGTATATTGTAGGGCTGCAAGGGATTCTGGGTATTTGTTCTGTTGTGTTTATGTTGTGTTACGGTGCGGGTGTTCTCCCGAAATGTGTTTGTCATTCTTGTTTGGTGTGGGTTCACAGTGTGGCGCATATTTGTAACAGTGTTAAAGTTGTTTATACGGCCACCCTTAGTGTGATCTGTATGGCTGTTGACCAAGTATGCCTTGCAGTCGCTTGCGTGTGTCTGCAGAAGCCGCATACAACATGTGACTGGGCCGGCACGCTGTTTGAATGATGAAAAAGCGGACGCGACGACAGGTTGTAGAGGACGCTAAAGGCAGTGCCATCACGGCACGCCCTTAATATTGTTGTCCGGGTGAAAATCGGGAGAAATTCGGGAGAATGGTTGCCTCGGGAGATTTTTGGGAGGGGCACTGAAATTCGGGAGTCTCCCGGAAAAATCGGGAGGGTTGGCAAGTATGGCCTTCAGTGATGTCCGACTTCAATGAGTACCTCTCAAAATACCATCATTTACAGGTAAAAGCCAGTAAATTAGAATATTTTGAAAAACTTGATTTATTTCAGTAATTGCATTCAAAAGGTGTAACTTGTACATTATATTTATTCATTGCACACAGACTGATGCATTCAAATGTTTATTTCATTTAATTTTGATGATTTGAAGTGGCAACAAATGAAAATCCAAAATTCCGTGTGTCACAAAATTAGAATATTACTTAAGGCTAATACAAAAAAGGGATTTTTAGAAATGTTGGCCAACTGAAAAGTATGAAAATGAAAAATATGAGCATGTACAATACTCAATACTTGGTTGGAGCTCCTTTTGCCTCAATTACTGCGTTAATGCGGCGTGGCATGGAGTCGATGAGTTTCTGGCACTGCTCAGGTGTTATGAGAGCCCAGGTTGCTCTGATAGTGGCCTTCAACTCTTCTGCGTTTTTGGGTCTGGCATTCTGCATCTTCCTTTTCACAATACCCCACAGATTTTCTATGGGGCTAAGGTCAGGGGAGTTGGCGGGCCAATTTAGAACAGAAATACCATGGTCCGTAAACCAGGCACGGGTAGATTTTGCGCTGTGTGCAGGCGCCAAGTCCTGTTGGAACTTGAAATCTCCATCTCCATAGAGCAGGTCAGCAGCAGGAAGCATGAAGTGCTCTAAAACTTGCTGGTAGACGGCTGCGTTGACCCTGGATCTCAGGAAACAGAGTGGACCGACACCAGCAGATGACATGGCACCCCAAACCATCACTGATGGTGGAAACTTTACACTAGACTTCAGGCAACGTGGATCCTGTGCCTCTCCTGTCTTCCTCCAGACTCTGGGACCTTGATTTCCAAAGGAAATGCAAAATTTGCATGGTTGGGTGATGGTTTGGGGTGCCATGTCATCTGCTGGTGTCGGTCCACTCTGTTTCCTGAGATCCAGGGTCAACGCAGCCGTCTACCAGCAAGTTTTAGAGCACTTCATGCTTCCTGCTGCTGACCTGCTCTATGGAGATGGAGATTTCAAGTTCCAACAGGACTTGGCGCCTGCACACAGCGCAAAATCTACCCGTGCCTGGTTTACGGACCATGGTATTTCTGTTCTAAATTGGCCCGCCAACTCCCCTGACCTTAGCCCCATAGAAAATCTGTGGGGTATTGTGAAAAGGAAGATGCAGAATGCCAGACCCAAAAACGCAGAAGAGTTGAAGGCCACTATCAGAGCAACCTGGGCTCTCATAACACCTGAGCAGTGCCAGAAACTCATCGACTCCATGCCACGCCGCATTAACGCAGTAATTGAGGCAAAAGGAGCTCCAACCAAGTATTGAGTATTGTACATGCTCATATTTTTCATTTTCATACTTTTCAGTTGGCCAATATTTCTAAAAATCCCTTTTTTGTATTAGCCTTAAGTAATATTCTAATTTTGTGACACACGGAATTTTGGATTTTCATTTGTTGCCACTTCAAATCATCAAAATTAAATGAAATAAACATTTGAATGCATCAGTCTGTGTGCAATGAATAAATATAATGTACAAGTTACACCTTTTGAATGCAATTACTGAAATAAATCAAGTTTTTCAAAATATTCTAATTTACTGGCTTTTACCTGTATGTCACCACATGACCAATGCTGGAGAAATACTATAAAGAAACACATTTACACACTACTGGACATTGTACAAAACAAGTTATTTCTGGCGCATTTAAAATTCAATAAACCCGCATCAGCAATTAAAACATATCTTATGTGCTGCTGTCAAAATTAAAATTGCAAAAAACATAATAAACGTGAAAAAGAAGAAATAAAGAAATAAAATATCTGAACTCACATTTCATCGCCGGGACAGCTGAGCTACCTCCCGGGGTTGGCCGACATCGTCTCACAAGATGTAGTTTCTCTTTAAATATCCTTCTTGAAAATGGCCTTACAAATATATTTGTTGTCTTGTCTAATCATAAAAGATGCAGACGAGGCATGTTGGCTGAGTTCTTAAAGTTTACTCCACAGCGTGCTCATCAATAACATCCAGCTGCCGGCATGTCTACATTCAACAACCTAAACGGGGCTACTGCGCATGCTCTTCTCAACTGTGGCATGCTGAGTAATGGAGTTCCTATGTTACCTAGCTTTTTTTTTAATGATCAGCATATATTTTTCATATAAATGAAGACAGAGACGCAAAATGGGTTGCATGCCTTATTCTGCTCACTTAAAACACGCATTCCAGGCTACCAGCCAGGTCCAGCTCGTAGTGCCCAAGACCAGACTTAAAACTAGAGGAGACAGGGCCTTCTCTGTGGTTGGCCCTAAGCTCTGGAAGACTCTGCCCCTCCATGTTCGAACTGCTCCCACAGTGGAGTGTTTTAAGTCTCGTCTTAAGACCCACTTTTATTCTCTGGCTTTTAACACTACGTGAGTTGTGTGGTCCTCTGTGTTTAAAAAAAATTAGATTTCTATTTACTGTTTTAATTGGTTTTACCCTTTAAAATCGTTTTTAATCATATTTATTTTATATTGGTTTTATATGTATTTATTTTTTTGTTTTTATTCAGTCAGTGGTGGAGCTAAGGATAATATTTGAATATTGTTTTTAATATTGTTGTGCAGCACTTTGGCAACTTTTTGTTGTTTAAATGTGCTATATAAATAAAGTGGATTGGATTGGATCGGATTCCACTTTGCACATGTTTAGCAGATCAGCTTTGCGTGTGCTATGAAGTTTGCATGTGTTTTAGTACACGCAAAACCTTAGTAAATCAGGCCCTTGATGCGGACTGCAATTTTTTATGCTCTTAACTATGAAAATATTTGATTTATTAATGAGAATCCCACTTCGCAAAAATGTATTTATCACGGTCAGCAGTGTTGGGACTAAAGTAACGCCGTTACTTTCGGCGGTAAATACTAATCTAACGCGTTATTTTTTTATATTCAGTAACTCAGTTACCGTTACTACATGTTGCGTTACTGCGTTATTTTACGTTATTTTTTATGTAGTATCAGCTAGAAACTGAGAAGATCTGAGTGTGTTTTAGAGTGTGTAGAGTGTTTTGGGCTTCAGACATGATTTTATTTCAGAATTCCTTGAGAGAAAAAAACGCCTGGTTCGGCTTTGTGTATGTAGTGTGTGCCTTCCTTGATTTACAGATATGTTATGTTATTATGCTGTTTGTTACTTATGTATGTTATGTTGCAGCTATTTAAAATAGTTTCGTCAATTTGTTCTGGCCTGAAACGAATCACTCGTCTTGAGAACTGTGTGGGCATTAAGGGCGTCGCCCTCAACTGGTTCCGGTCGTACCTAACCGACAGGAGTTTTTGTGTAAAAGTAGACAGTTTTATGTCGTCCACAGCTCCTTTACCACATGGGGTCCCCCAGGGCTCAATCCTTGCCCCAATTTTATTTGCGCTTTACCTTCTCCGCCTTGGTTCTATTTTTAGGAAGTACAGTATTGCATTTCATTTTTATGCCGATGATTGCCAGATTTATTTTCCCATGGCACAAAATAACACGGTTCAACGTCTTATTGACTGCCTGCACGACATCAAAGTCTGGCTTTCAGCTAACTTCCTGAGCCTAAATGAAGATAAAACAGAAGTTATGTTGTTCGGTCCAAGTCGCTCTCCCTCCCCCAACGTTGACCTCGGCACTCTGACCCCGTATCTCAGCGACTCTGTCACAAACCTGGGGGTAAAGTTTGACTCAGATTTTAAATTCGAAAAACAAATCAGCAGCGTCGTTCAAAAAAGCTTTTATCAATTACGCCAAATAGCGAAAGTGAAACCGCTTCTATCAAGACATGATCTTGAGAAATTAATCCACGCTTTTATCTCGACTCGTCTTGATTATTGTAATGCCCTGTATGTTGGCATTAGCCAGGCCTCCCTCGCCCGCCTGCAGCTCGTGCAGAACTCTGCTGCTCGTCTGCTAACACAGACCCGCAGACGTGAGCATATCACCCCTATTTTAGCGTCCCTTCACTGGCTCCCTGTGCGTTACCGAATACATTTTAAACTCCTTTTATTTGTTTTTAAATGTCTAAACAACCTCGCGCCAACCTATCTCTCCGACCTCCTTCAGCCTTACTGCCCCACCCGATCCTTAAGATCAGCCGATCAGCTGCTGTTGACGGTCCCTGACACAAGGCTGAAGCTTAGAGGTGACAGAGCTTTCGCCGTTGCTGCTCCCAAGCTCTGGAACGACCTACCCCTGAGTGTTAGACAAGCCTCCTCTCTTCCTGTTTTTAAATCTCTCTTAAAAACATACTTTTATTCCATGGCTTTTAACACTGAGTGATATCCATCCTGCAATGGCGCCCCATAATACACCTGCTGTGATCCTGTTTTTACGTTTTTATGTTTTTATTAATTCTATTTTAATTATTATTATTTATTTTTTATCGTGTTCTGTTTGTGTTGTGTTGTGTTTGCTCGGTACTCGTTTTATCTTTTAACCTGCTCATTGTACAGCACTTTGGCTACCCCTGTGGTAAATTTTAAATGTGCTCTATAAATAAAGTTGATTTGATTTGATTTGATTTGTCTTTGTGTGTTGTATGTAGACCACATTGCTTAGCAGAGTTTAGTGATGCAAATGCATGTCATGTTGATCAACAGATTGTATTATTCTCCAGTGCAATAACAGTACTGAAATGAAGGCTAAAAGGGCATTAAAAGGGGGCCTTAAAAAAATAAAAAAATAAAAATATATATAAGTAACTAAATAGTTACTTTTCACAGTAATGCATTACTTTTTGTTGTAAGAAACTGAGTTAGTAACTGAGTTACTTTTGAAGGAAAGTAACTAGTAACTGTTACGAGTTACTAGTTTTCAGTAACTAACCCAACACTGATGGTCAGGCCTGGAACCAGTTGGAAGCAATAAATAAAGGAGTACTGTATTTACACTAACAGGACCACATTTGTCGGACTTCAATGTGTATTTGGAGTACTGTGAGGCTTTTGAGGTTAGTTGTACTCAGGTTACGTCTGTGACTGTTCCAACGTGTTTGTTTACACAGCCTGCAGATGTGTTTGTTTCCTGGAATAGTGTATAGCCATCGACCTGTTTACCAATGATGCGTAACACGCCTTGGCACACAAATATGGCGGAAAATCCCAGGTTGGTCATGGGTCGTCAAAAGAGCAAGGGTTTAAGCAGTGGGCTTACTCTGTTTGAGTCAACTCGAGGTCTCGTTGGGTATGACGGATGAGCTACGTCAAAACCGCGAGGCACCAGGTACTCATCGGCATCCATCAGGTCGTCGAGGTCCTCCTCATCCAGGAGACTCTGGAAGAACTTGCTGTCATTGGGGCTGGGCAGCTTCATCCGATCGTCTCCCTGAACATTGCAACGTTTATTTAAGGGTGGGCCGTATGAATTTGACATTGTTGCGATTGACCTACTTGAATGACCAGATATCGCTGGGGGTCCCGGGCCATCCTGCAGAATTCTGCAGCAAGCTCCTTAAACTTGGGTCTGCTGTCAGCATCAATCATCCAGCCTGGGAAAGACAAACATGGGACTAGAATGAAAGGCGGCCTTGATTATACACGATCTCAATCAGCTTGATTCTCCCAACGTAAACGAGTCGCACATTACTGACGGTGGCGGCCCAATTGGGGCCTCATTCAACTAAAGTTGCGTGACGTACGTTCAAATCCAGAAAAGTGCATACGCCTGATCAAATCTAAGCGCATTTCTTTGTTACAAATCACAATGAACGTAGAATTGAACTTAGAACACCCAGGTTACGCCCCCGCTCAAATACACAGATCCTATTGAAAGTAGCCATGTGCTTAAAGGGGAACTGCACCTTTCTTTTAATTTTGCCTATCAATCCCAATCATTATGCGCGACAAGAACACATGTTTTAGTTTTTTTTAGGATTCTAAAGATAAGGTCCTGTTAGAATAATCATGTATATATTACCACACAACTTTAGTATGCTTAAAGTCCGTTGCTATAGTTATTAGCTATTGTGCTCAAGCTGTACTTTTTCTATCTGTGCAAGAACAAAAACTTCTTGTCTGAGGGGTGGCCTCAGCCGCAGATGTTATCTTTGTTTTAGCCCGCTAACAGCCAAGGACTTCAAGGACCTCAACGAAGATAAGACGACAGCACGCAGACGAAGCAGAGACAAGGCGAAATCGCAAGGCCCCAGCACATTCCATCACGTATTGTGCGTACTGGAGCTGCTTTGCATGATATGTGTGACCACTCCTTTTAGAGGCGGCCTCAGTGATGTTGATTAGGGCAGTGGTCCCCAACCTTTTTGTAGCTGCGGACCGGTCAACGCTTGAAAATGTGTGGGGGGGGGGGTGTTTTTTTTTTTTTTTTTTTTTTTTTTAATAAAGAAATACAATCATGTGTGCTTACGGACTGTATCCATGCAGACTGTATTGATATACATTGATATATAGTGTATATATTGTGTTTTTATGTTGATTTAATAAAAAAAAATAAAAAAAATAAAAAAAATATATATATATACATACATATATATACAGTATATATATTTTGTTTTTCCTTGTGCGGCCCGGTACCAATCGGTTTGCGGACCGGTCCCGGGCCGCGGCCCGGTGGTTGGGGACCACTGGACTAGGGAACTTCTGAATAAATAGAGGGATGCGGGAGCTGTACCTTAGAGCGTAGGGCGAGACTGTGACTAAGTGTGCAGCTCCATGCGCTCTCCTCATGAGCTAAATTGAGCTCTGTCTCTGCATGAGTCCTTGCTTCTTGTCTGTTTAATAGATGTCATCAGTGTTTGAACCTGACAGGTCCCTGCACCTTGTGGCCTATCACAAGTCAGTAGGAGGTGCTTCTTTCTGGTGTTTGCAGTGATCACCACTGGGTTAAATTGCTGTGTGTTGTGATAAAATGGATGTACATCACCAAACAGACGCGTGTTTGAAAACATATAGTTGCTGCAAGTGGCTGTAGTTATTGTATAATCCTGCAATACTTTAAATGTACAGTGGTGGTCAAAGTTTACATACACTTGTGAAGGACATAATGTCATGGCTGTCTCGAGTTTCCAATCATTTCTACAACTCTTATTTTTATATGATAGAGTGATTGGAGCACATGCTTGTTGGTCACAAAAAAACATTCATGAAGTTTGGTTCTTTTATGAATTTATTATGGGTCGACTGAAAATGTGACCAAATGTGCTGGGTCAAAAGTATACATACAGCAATGTTAATATTTGCTTACATGTCCCTTGGCAAGTTTCACTGCAATAAGGCACTTTTGGTAACCATCCACAAGCTTCTGGTTGAATTTTTGACCACTCCTCTTGACAAAATTGGTGCGGTTGAGCTAAATTTGTTGGTTTTCTGACATGGACTTGTTTCTTCAGCATTGTCCACACGTTTAAGCCATTCCTTTACCACTTTTGACGTGTGTTTGGGGTCGTTGTCCTGTTGGAACACCCAACTGCACCCAAGACCCAACCTCCGGGCTGATTATTTTAGGTTGTCCTGAAGAATTTGGAGGTAATCTTCCTTTTTCATTGTCACGTTTACTCTCTGTAAAGCACCAGTTTTATTTTTATTTTTTTTAATACACTGTAGCACTTTGAGGTTGTTTACTCAATGTAAAGTGCTTTTTAAAAATAAAATCTACTACTACTACGACTACTACAGTTCCATTGGCAGCAAAACAGGCCCAGAGCATAATACTACCACCACCATGCTTGACGGTAGGAATTGTGTTCCTGGGATTAAAGGCCTCACCTTTTCTCCTCCAAACATATTGCTTGGGTATTGTGGCCATACAGCTCAATTTTTGTTTCATCTGACATCACATGGACAAAAATAAGACCTTCTGGAGGAAAGTTCTGTGGTCAAGTGTATGCCAATTTTTGACCACGACTGTATATATGCCAGCATGTCAGAAAGGATATGAAAGACTTTGACTCTTGTTTGATTACCGTATTTTTCGGACTATAAGTTGCAGTTTTTTTTCATAGTTTGGGTATTGTGGCCATACATTCTTGACTTATACTCAAGAGCGACTAATGTGTGAAGTTATTAACACATTACCGTAAAATATCAAATAATATTATTTAGCTCATTCAGGTAAGAGACTAGACCAGTGGTTCTTAACCTGGGTTCGATCGAACCCTAGGAGTTCAGTGAGTCGGCCTCAGGGATTCGGCGGAGGTCAAGACACACCCGACTCATCGTGTAAATAAAAACTTCTCCCTATCGGCGTATTACGGATACGGCAACAGCAGAAGTCAGACTGATTTGCTGGTGTGTAATTTGTTGTGAGTTTATGCACTGTGTTGGTTTTGTTCTTTGAACAAGGTGATGTTCATGCACGGTTCATTTTGTGCACCAGTAAAAAAACATGGTAACACTTTAGTATGGGGAACATATTCATCATTAATTAGTTGCTTATTAACATGCAAATTAGTAACATATTGGCTCTTAACTAGTCATTATTAAGTACTTATTAATGCCTTATTCGGCATGGCCTTATTAAAAACCTAACCCTCTAACCCTAACCCTAACCAAATAACTCTAAATTAAGTCTTTGTTACTTATATGTTCCCCTAGTGTCCAAATAACTTTAAATTAAGTCTTTGTTACTTAGAATATGTTCCCCATACTAAAGTGTTACCAAAAACATATAACTTTGTCTTGAATTTGAAAAAGAAAAACATTTTATTTTTCACTAAAGAAGGGTTCGGTGAATGCGCATATGAAACTGGTGGGGTTCGGTACCTCCAACAAGGTTAAGAACCACTGGACTAGACGTATAAGATTTCATGGGATTTAGCGATTAGGAGTGACAGATTGTTTGGTAAACGTATAGCATGTTCTATATGTTATAGTTATTTGAATGACTCTTACCATAATATGTTACGTTAACATACCAGGCACGTTCTCAGTTGGTTATTTATGCCTCATATCAAATCAAATCAAATCAAATCAACTTTATTTATAGAGCACATTTAAAATTGACCACAGGGGTAGCCAAAGTGCTGTACAATGAGCAGGTTAAAAGATAAAACGAGTACCGAGCAAACACAACACAACACAAACAGAACACGATAAAAAATAAATAATTAAAATAGAATTAATAAAAACATAAAAACATAAAAACAGGATCACAGCAGGTGTATTATGGGGCGCCATTGCAGGATGGATATCACTCAGTGTTAAAAGCCATGGAATAAAAGTATGTTTTTAAGAGAGATTTAAAAACAGGAAGAGAGGAGGCTTGTCTAACACTCAGGGGTAGGTCGTTCCAGAGCTTGGGAGCAGCAACGGCGAAAGCTCTGTCACCTCTAAGCTTCAGCCTTGTGTCGGGGACCGTCAACAGCAGCTGATCGGCTGATCTTAAGGATCGGGTGGGGCAGTAAGGCTGAAGGAGGTCGGAGAGATAGGTTGGCGCTAGGTTGTTTAGACATTTAAAAACAAATAAAAGGAGTTTAAAATGTATTCGGTAACGCACAGGGAGCCAGTGAAGGGACGCTAAAATAGGGGTGATGTGCTCACGTCTGCGGGTCTGTGTTAGCAGACGAGCAGCAGAGTTCTGCACGAGCTGCAGGCGGGTGAGGGAGGCCTGGCTAACGCCAACATACAGGGCATTACAATAATCAAGACGAGTCGAGATAAAAGCGTGGATTAATTTCTCAAGATCATGTCTTGATAGAAGCGGTTTCACTTTCGCTATTTGGCGTAATTGATAAAAGCTTTTTTGAACGACGCTGCTGATTTGTTTTTCGAATTTAAAATCTGAGTCAAACTTTACCCCCAGGTTTGTGACAGAGTCGCTGAGATACGGGGTCAGAGTGCCGAGGTCAACGTTGGGGGAGGGAGAGCGACTTGGACCGAACAACATAACTTCTGTTTTGTCTTCATTTAGGCTCAGGAAGTTAGCTGAAAGCCAGACTTTGATGTCGTGCAGGCAGTCAATAAGACGTTGAACCGTGTTATTTTGTGCCATGGGAAAATAAATCTGGCAATCATCGGCATAAAAATGAAATGCAATACTGTACTTCCTAAAAATAGAACCAAGGGGGAGAAGGTAAAGCGCAAATAAAATTGGGGCAAGGATTGAGCCCTGGGGGACCCCATGTGGTAAAGGAGCTGTGGACGACATAAAACTGTCTACTTTTACACAAAAACTCCTGTCGGTTAGGTATGACCGGAACCAGTTGAGGGCGGCGCCCTTAATGCCCACACAGTTCTCAAGACGAGTGATTAAGGTGGCGTGGTCGATATAACGTACACTTATTCAGCCTGTTGTTCACTATTCTTTATTTATTTTAATTTGCCTTTCCAAATGTCTATTCTTGGTGTTGGGTTTTATCAAATACATTTCCCCCAAAAGTGCGACTTATATATGTTTTTTTCTTATTTATTATGCATTTTCGGCCGGTGCGACTTATACTCCGGAGCGACTTATACTCCGAAATATACGGTACTCAATTTATTACATACATGGCGTCCTCCTCGGTCTGCAGTGCCAGTGTGCGGCCACATTATGAATATGAATCATTAAACGCTTTGGCAAAAAGGTGAATTTTGTGTTGTTAAAAATCAAATCATATCTGTATGTCGCCAAAGTAACCGTAGCCTGTAGAAATGAACGAACGTCAGCCACGAAGTTGGCGTGAGGCAGCGCACATTTACACGTCAAGGTCAATCTTGATACATCTAATTTTTGCCGTGCGAAAAGGCGTACGCGAAATGCCGTTTTCCCTGTCTGAGTCCTATTGAGGGCCTTGCTCAAATAGTTATTAGCAGAGGTGGGTAGTAACACGCTACATTTACTCCGTTACATCTACTTGAGTAACTTTTGGGATAAATTGTACTTCTAAGAGTAGTTTTAATGCAACATACTTTTACTTTTACTTGAGTATATTTATAGGAAAGAAAAGCTACTTTTACTCCGCTCCATTTATCTACATTCAGCTCGCTACTCGCTACTGATTTTTATCGATCTGTTAATGCACGCTTTGTTTGTTTTGGTTTGTCAGACAGACCTTCAAAGTAGGATCTATCGCATGCCTGCGTTTCACCAACCAAATACAGTCACTGGTGACGTTTGACTCCGTTTCACCAATCAAACAGAGCCAGGCGGTCACATGATTAACTGCACATAAAGTTTCAGCGGCAAACAACAAGCTTAAGCTTACATGAACTCAACGTCAAATTTGAGGAAGCACATCGCGGTAAGTAACGTTAGTAGATATTTTGGCTGTCACCGTAGGCTGATGTTAGTTTCCCTGCTATGAATCACTGTCAAATGTACTTCGTGTGGGGACATTTATTAACGCACTGCAGCCTCATAGACACACACACACACACACACACACACACACACACACACACACACACACACACACACACACACACACACACACACACACACACACACACACACACACACACACACACACACACCAATCAGTGTGTTCCCAGGTGCAGCCCACACCAATCAGTTTATGGTTTGCGTAAAGGCTAACTTGTTATTTTCCTTTGTAATCTCTGCCTACTGAGCCTATGGTGCTGTTAAGTTATTGTGGCTCAATTTGCCTTAATTTTTTTTATGTTAATGTATTATGATTTAATATATATTATTGTTTTAGTTGCTTAAAGGGGAACATTATCACCAGACCTATGTAAGCGTCAATATATACCTTGATGTTGCAGAAAAAAGACCATATATTTTTTTAACCGATTTCCAAACTCTAAATGGGTGAATTTTGGCGAATTAAACGCCTTTCTATTATTCGCTCTCGGAGCGATGACGTCACAACGTGACGTCACATCGGGAAGCAATCCTCCATTTTTTTAAACACATTACAAACACCGAGTCAAATCAGCTCTGTTATTTTCCGTTTTTTCGACTGTTTTCCGTACCTTGGAGACATCATGCCTCGTCGGTGTGTTGTCGGAGGGTGTAACAACACCAACAGGGACGGATTCAAGTTGCACCAGTGGCCCAAAGATGCGAAAGTGGCAAGAAATTGGACGTTTGTTCCGCACACTTTACCGACGAAAGCTATGCTACGACAGAGATGGCAAGAATGTGTGGATATCCTGCGACACTCAAAGCAGATGCATTTCCAACGATAAAGTCAAAGAAATCTTCCGCCAGACCCCCATTGAATCTGCCGGAGTTTGTGAGCAATTCAGGGACAAAGGACCTCGGTAGCACGGCAAGCAATGGCGGCAGTTTGTTCCCGCAGACGAGCGAGCTAAACCCTCTGGATGTCTTGGCTCACACCGCTTCTCCCGTCCCTTATGCCACCGAAGATGATCAAGAGAAGAATATCGACCCTAGCTGCCCTGGCCTGCTGACATCAACTCCAAAACTGGACAGATCAGCTTTCAGGAAAAGAGCGCGGATGAGGGTATGTCTACAGAATATATTAACTGATGAAAACTGGGCTGTCTGCACTCTCAAAGTGCATGTTGTTGCCAAATGTATTTCATATGCTGTAAACCTAGTTCATAGTTGTTAGTTTCCTTTAATGCCAAACAAACACATACCAATCGTTGGTTAGAAGGCGATCGCCGAATTCGTCCTCGCTTTCTCCCGTGTCGCTGGCTGTCGTGTCGTTTTCGTCGGTTTCGCTTGCATACGGTTCAAACCGATATGGCTCAATAGCTTCAGTTTCTTCTTCAATTTCGTTTTCGCTACCTGCCTCCACACTACAACCATCCATTTCAATACATGCGTAATCTGTTGAATCGCTTAAGCCGCTGAAATCCGAGTCTGAATCCGAGCTAATGTCGCTATAGCTTGCTGTTCTATGCGCCATGTTTGTTTGAGTTGGCATCACTATGTGACGTCACAGGAAAATGGACGGGTGTATATAACGATGGTTAAAATCGGGCACTTTGAAGCTTTTTTTAGGGATATTGCGTGATGGGTAAAATTTTGAAAAAAACTTCGAAAAATAAAATAAGCCACTGGGAACTGATTTTTAATGGTTTTAACCCTTCTGAAATTGTGATAATGTTCCCCTTTAAGAGATATTCCTGGCTCTGAATTTGCTCATTGCTATTTTTATGTTTTTGTGCATTATTTGTTGCCGTCATCATTAAACGAACAGGTTACTCATCAGTTACTCAGTAGTTTTTTCACAACATACTTTTTACTTTTACTCAAGTAAATATTTGGGTGACTACTCCTTACTTTTACTTGAGTAATACATCTCTAAAGTAACAGTACTCTTACTTGAGTACAATTTCTGGCTACTCTACCCACCTCTGGTTATTAGGCAAGAGAAAAAGCAGGTTTCCCTTGATGAGGCCACAGCTGGTGTACACAAAGCAAAGCCCTGAAGGTGAAAGGAAAGGCCAGGTGGTATGTCCGCTCTCATTAGAAAGGAATCACACGCATGTACGGACTTCTTTGTTTGCACCCTCGTTATAGCCACGGCGATGCAGATACATTCAATTGTCTGAATTCAAATATATTATTCATAATGAGGTCAGATGTAACACTTGCACCCTAAGGGCTGCAGTTTAGAAACAGATATGTGAACTTTTCAAGGCGCGTTTCTTTGACCCTAAAATGAAATTGGTCCAAGAATGTTTATGTTTTTATTTTTCATAAAACATTCTTCTTTTCAATCTCCAGGGAGGAAGTAGTAGTCTGTAGGGCTTTGTTGTAAGGCTAAACAAGCTGCAGGGCATTGTTGCGTTTGAGCTGTCAAAAGCAATTGGTGCTGCTTTTACATTAGGAGAATAAATATTAGATGCCATGACATTTCAATTGGATTAACATTTTCGTCTCGGGAATAATGTTTTGATGTCATGCTCTGAGATGAGTCACATCATCTCTCTATTGGTATTTCAGCCATGAGAACAGAGAGGAATGGGGAGAGAAGTTCATGTCAGATAATTGAAGCCAAGAGAAAAGTCAATCCGTCATTGTTGAGCCGAGCGACCACCAGGCTGGCGCTACGTGAAGGACGGCCAATCTGCCGATAGTTGGCAGCGGACAAAGCTTGGACCGGTGCTCATGCCTTCTTGGAAATATTTGAAGCCATGGACACCATTTGCCGTGTTCAAATTAAGCCGGTGACTGAGCGGACGATGGGAGAGCCTTAGGAGGATTTGGGCTGAATGAAGCAAATGCATGGTTTAGACGCAAAACGCATTGTGGGTTTTTGTTCCAGATGGGAAAACAAAATGAGCTTGCTGTGCATCTATCAATTACTTGTTTAATCATCTACAAACCCCGTTTCCATATGAGTTGGGAAATTGTGTTAGATGTAAATATAAACGGAATACAATGATTTGCAAATCCTTTTCAACCCATATTCAATTGAATGTACTACAAAGACAAACTTTTATTTATTTTTTGCAAATAATAATTAACTTAGAATTTCATGGCTGCAACACGTGCCAAAGTAGTTGGGAAAGGGCATGTTCACCACTGTGCTACATGGCCTTTCCTTTTAACAACACTCAGTAAACGTTTGGGAACTGAGGAGACACATTTTTTAAGCTTCTCAGGTGGAATTCTTTCCCATTCTTGCTTGATGTACAGCTTAAGTTGTTCAACAGTCCGGGGGTCTCCGTTGTGGTATTTTAGGCTTCATAATGCGCCACACATTTTCAATGGGAGACAGGTCTGGACTACAGGCAGGCCAGTCTAGTACCCACACTATTTGACTATGAAGCCACGTTGATGTAACACGTGGCTTGGCATTGTCTTGCTGAAATAAGCAGGGGCGTCCATGGTAACGTTGCTTGGATGGCTCCAAAACCTGTATGTACCTTTCAGTATTATTGGCGCCTTCACAGATGTGTAAGTTACCCATGTTTTGGGCACTAATACACCCCCATACCATCACAGATGCTGGCTTTTCAACTTTGCGCCTATAACAATCCGGATGGTTCTTTTCCTCTTTGGTCCGGAGGACACGACGTTCACAGTTTCCAAAAACAATTTGAAATGTGGACTCGTCAGACCACAGAACACTTTTCCACTTTGTATCAGTCCATCTTAGATGAGCTCAGGCCCAGCGAAGCCGACGGCATTTCTGGGTGTTGTTGATAAACGGTTTTCGCCTTGCATAGGAGAGTTTTAACTTGCACTTACAGATGTAGCGACCAACTGTAGTTACTGACAGTGGGTTTTTGAAGTGTTTCCTGAGCCCATGTGGTGATATCCTTTACACCCTGATGTCGCTTGTTGATGCAGTACAGCCTGAAGGATCGAAGGTCACGGGCTTAGCTGCTTACGTGCAGTGATTTCTCCAGATTCTCTTAACCCTTT